>NC_050486.2:5275006-5575393 GCF_012460135.2 Molothrus ater
AAGTCTTCACCTGCTCCGTGTGCCACAAAATAATGTGCTGAGGAGAGGCAAGAAGGACACTCTGCCACACCAGATCTTTTCAACTTTAACTAATGAGCCTCTCACAAAGGCCACAGATTTTGTTCCACCTTCAGAAGAAGATTGACCAAGCAATATATATTGCTAGCTAAATTAACACCATTAAACTGTAGTGGTTTCTCTTATAATGAGGTGAGATCGTAAGGCTTGTGTGTCAGATACCTTTACTGTAGCAGTTACATTAATGGGGAAAAATTCTGCTGATTTGCAGTAACACCTTCATTGCCACATCCACCAGCACTGATTAATGAGAAAAGTGGTTTCTAAGGCACTTATTATACATTGGCAAGTAAAGGATGTAAATCTGGGGAGTCAGAGCACTGCTCTCTACCCTTAATCCCATATTGTTCATGACTCCTGAGAATTCTGTAGGGCTAATTTAGCTCTTTCAGTACTTGTAAATCTACTAGAAATAACAAAAGCACCTGGTTAATTGAACATGGACAACCACACTGGAGTCAGGTGGGATTGTTAAAATCCATTATAAATGCTACTTCTTAGTATTACCTTTTTTTTTTCTTTATTTGAAATCTGTTTCTGAGGAGGCTTACCATCACTGGTGAATAACACTGCTAAATGTGGCAGCCCAAGTGTATATTTTTATTTCACCTAAAACATTATTGGTCCCTGTTTATTAACAATTTGTTGGACAGAGAGAGCACATATATGTTACAACAATTTTAATATTGAATAATTCTGTATGGTTTGTACTTAATGAGCCACCCTAAAGGTTAAAACTGCTGTAGTTGAGGGCAGAGATGACACCCACCACTTTTCCTCCAGAACATGTAGCTGCTCAGCATTCCTTGGATGAATCCCCTTATTCCTTTAGGTCTGTACCAACATTTCTGAGGAAGGTGCTTGTTTAGGTAAAGCAGCACTGTTTATGCAGGTCAAGACTCATCCTGCTGCCAGTCTCTGGAGACTGTGGATTTATTTCACAGAGAGCCATTAGCTGGTGATGTTCTCTTTTTAAGTCACTGCCCCTGTGGGATGTGAATCTGACTCATTGGCTTAAAAAGTAAAAGCTTTAGTAACTACCTAAGTAGCCTTTAAGCTCTCTGTTAGCTTGAGTTTATTAGATTGATTCACATTAGTTGAAGACATGGTAGTGGCTTTTTTTTTTATTAAAGTACTCTTATTTATAAACCAGCTTAACTTCTTCATGCTTGCTTGTCTTGGCCAGGCAAAGTCTAGAGCATTTTCACTGTCTTTCTGGAAAAAATAGGCTATAATGAAGAAAACTGATGATCCTCATACTCAGAGAGACTGCAGTGATCTTTAATTCCTCATGAACAGATGTGTGTCCCTCATTCAGCACTGTGCAGGTACCACTGAAAGTTTAAAGCTCCTCAACATTAGCTTAACAAATTTCTACTAAACAAGAATGTGTTTTTCTATGAGCTACAACAAGAAATAGTGACAATTTCATACTTAGGCAGTTTCAGACTGGGTCATATCTAAATTAAAACGATTGAGAGATTGCAATTCCTGATGCAAACTCAGACTTTCACTCCTTGCAGCATGATGTTCAGAAGAAACACATCTTTTAGCAGACAGACTTTTTTCCCTCTCTCTAATTTTGCAATTTCTTCTAATCTTGTCAAAAATCAAGTCTTTGGGCTAGATTTATTTAAGCTTTATTTATTTCTTTAAGCTTTTAGTCTTGTCAAAAATCTAGCTTTGGTGCTAGATTTATGTGAGATAGCAGGCTGCCCAGTACACATAACATAATTATTACTTGTACAATCAAGCTTTATCCATCCTGAGCTGCAATTAGCCCCAGACTGGTTTGCTGGAGCTTGAATCTTTGCTCAGTCAGCCATAAAGTCCCTACTCTTGCTATAAAAAATTAATAGCTATAACATGAGCATTTAAGAGGATCTGGCTACTGCCCATGCAGTGGCTACAGGCTTGGAATGCTGCAGCAAAGGGACTGTGGAAAAATCCTGCAACAGTTTTCAGTAGCATCAGCTCTGGAAAAATGGTCTCTTGAAGCTTCTGTGAGTCCTGCCTTGGGAGCTGGCACAACAAGTGGTGTAAATTTGTTGTTTTTTTCCTGTTAGAATAAACAGGTTGAAGATGAGAACCTGAAAGGAGCTTTAACCATCCATTTGTATCAGCTTAACACCATGTATGCCATCTGTGAAATCAGCTGTAAAATATGGAGCACTTTTGTCTGAAAGACATAATAAAAGGGCAAAATAAAAACATTACCACTCTATTAGATATCATTTTTAAGGAATAAAATATATAAAATAATCCATTCTTCTTGCAAGGCATCCAGAGAAGTGCATTGAAAGAAAAATTTCATGCCATTAGATCTTTATGGATGTTATTCTTAACTACTGATCTAAGTTGTAACTACTAATTTTCACATGGAGAATAAAATCAGGAATAGTGTAAATCCTTGACCAGATACAGCCTTAGCTAAAATTAGAGGGCTCTGTCCAAGCCTGAGCCAGAGCCTCTAAACTGACAAAACCATGCTTAGAAATAAAAGAACCCCCAACCACATTACTTGTGGATTAGGTCAGATAATGTCTGAGGGAATGGAAGTACATGAATTAGGTTGGATTTTGTGAATATGTCCCCATTGTAATCAGTACAGTACCTTGCTATTTTGGCTCTCTTCTTAAGTCCAGAGAACAGCTATACACCATTATTTTTTCCCTTCATTATTGTACAAACAATATTAGCACTCCAATAACTTCAAAGAAACTTCTATTTTTGCCTGAGACTGACAAATCCTTTCCTCCCCATCCTTTTTCTGAGCATTTCTTGCAAAATTTCCAGGAACAGAAATTTTAAGCAGCAACAAAAATAGTCAGCCACTCTGTTCATGGAAAAATCATGATTTTTATTTTATAACATTTTTGCCATCCAATAATTTGAAAGCATTCTCTAAGCATTTCTTGTTTAGGCTTCTTAACAGAAACAGTCATTAAAGAAGGTTATATTGGCAAGGTTTATACAGCACAATCAAAGTTGTACTTTGAGGTAGCTCAGCTCCAAGTACTCTCCTTCCTCTCTGTAACCTGAATCTTCTTCAGCTCCACAATCTGTTGGCGAGCAAAGTTTCCTCCCACTCCATCCCATTTTAGCCCTTCTGTACTACTAATCAGTTATATTTGGATTTTTCCTCAGGCTTGAAAGCCTCTGGAAGCAAAGCTTTGGTGTACAGTGTGTAAATAGCTGCTTGCTCCTGCTCTAGGTGGTAGCAGCTGTAAGAGCCCTGGGTATTGGATTTGCTGGGAATGCCCTGATGAAGGCAGGAATGATGAATCTGACTCCATGTTCTCAGAAGGCTAATTTATTATTTTATTATACTATATTATATTAAAGAATACTATATTATACTATACTAAAGAATATAGAATAGATACTTGCTAAAATGCTAAAAAGATAATAGTGAAAACTCGTGACTCTTTCCAGAGTCCTGACACAGCTTGGCCCTGATTGGCCAAAGAGTGAAAACAACTCCCAGCAGAATGCAATGGAACAATTACCTGTGGGTAAACAATCTCCAACCACATTCCACATGTGAGCAAAACACAGGAGAAGCAAATGAGATGAGAATTGTTTTCCTTTTCTCTTCTGAGGCTTCTCAGCTTCCCAGGAGAAAAATCCTGGGCAAAGAGATTTTTGCAGAGAATGTGAATGCCACACCTGAGTTTAAAAACTAGTACCTGGGTGGATTAAAGGAGGAAAGGGCTGTTTGTTACTCCAGAATGGTGTACTGGATACACCTAATTTACATGTGTCTCAGTCTCTTTGTATCCTACTGACACTTAGCTGTCAAATTGGATCAGAAAACTTGTCTGGGGACTGAGAGTTTTGAGTGAAAAGGAGATATGCTGCTGGAACTAGTATGTCATGACTTTTCAATAGTCATTTGTTACTTAATTTCAGGGGGTAGTTTTTACAAATCCTGAGAACCAGCTCAACTGCCATTAAAACACACTCAATGAGAGTGGAGAATGCTGGATGATCAGAAATGAAGCATTCATTAAAAAAAAAAAAATCCAAGATGCAATCAAGACTTTTAATATATGTCTCCTGTTGGGATTTTCTTCAAACTTGAAAGCTCCAGTATGCAAAACTGTATGTCACACCAATACATGTCAGTCTGTGCCTGAGGAAATGCTGGACTAGAACCTCTCCCAAAGCTGTTTTTTTTTTTTTTTTTCTGTAGAGCCACTCACAAATTTATTCCAAGAGAGCTTGCTCTGTTTCCCTTCTAACACTTTTCCTACCATCAGATGCTTTAGCTGAAAATCTTTGGACAATTTGGGAGAATGTTCAGCATAACTTGTGCAATGAAAGAGTGGCTTAAGACTGAAATGCCATGCAGAGTTTTCATGCAGAGGGATTTTGCACATAGGATAGTCCATGTGCACTTGGGGACTTGCAAAGATTAAAGTTTCATTCCTACAAACTTCAACCCCTATGGATTTTTATGATTGCAGAGTGCAGTCATCCAGCCTGGAGCAGATTTTGAGCTCGAAGCAGAAGGTTTTCTGTGTCTTCTTGGCATCCTGGGTGTTGGCCAGAAACCCAGGGCTTCCAGAAATCAGCTTCATTTCAGCTCCTTGTGTGACTGGTACCTGTTGTCTATCAAGAATTTAGGTGCTAGCCCCCATTTAAAGATGAGGAACTGGGACACAACGAGGACTTGAGAAGATTTTACGAGATCATGTAGTGAAAGGAAAATGGAGAGTGCCTTTAAACTGAGAGTAGATTTAGGATTTAGATTGGACATTGAGAAGAAATTCTTCCCTGTGAGGGTGGGGAGACCCTGGCTCAGGGTGTCCAGGGAAGCTGTGGCTGCTCCAGGATCCCTGGAATCCTAAGGCCGGGTTGGATGGGGCCTGGGGCAAGCTGGGCTAGTGGAAGGTGTCCCTGCCACGGCAGGGGTGGCACTGGGTGATCTTTAAGGCCCCTTCCAACCCAAATCATTCTGTGTCTCTATGATTTCTCCCTTTCAGTTATTCACCTACACAGTCCCACTAGCACCACACAACCTGGGACTGGAGGTCCTGGAGCCCCTGGTCAGCCTGAGGTGGGTGGAGGACCCAGATAAGGCTGTTCAAGGCTGTTGAGGCCTTTCTGTGTTCTCAGAGCCTTGACAGGTAATATCTTCCCCTGAACGAGCTCCTTGTAGAAACAGATCCACTCCTTAAGGCAGAAAGACTGCAATGGCATTTTGGGGATGCTGCTTGACATCATCAGCTAAAACACATAAGGATCCATTTGCACAGGAGGATGAACTTAGATTAACAGATTTAAACAGCGCCTGAGGGATTTTATACATCATGATTTGGGCAGCAAAGGAAAAAATCAGGTCTTTTACAAATATCAGACATTGAAGCAATTACCTTGGCATGCCTGGCAGCCAGCAGATACTCATGGGCTGAGGAGGCTGGCACTTGCTGCACCGGGAAGGGACAAAAAGCACATGAGGACATCAGCTGAAGGCTCACAGGCACTTGCAGGAGTGAAATTCTGCAGGGACAGAGCAAATACCAAGGCAGGCTCTGTGGGAAAGGGCCTTAACACTCAGCAACCAGCAACGTTCCAGACAGAGCCGAGCGCAGCTGCAGAGGTTGGGCTGACATAAATTCTCTTTCCGTGGATGCATTTGATGTTTTCTCCCCTTCATTTGTCTAAAAAAACTTAAAAATCAGACACCTTATTTGTTCTTTATTTTGGCTGTTGAGGACATAGTAACAGGGTGTTGTCTCCCCTTTGAGAGGGGAGAAGAAAGCTAAAATCTGGCAGTGGGTGAAGCTCTGTTTAAATAAAGGAAAGGTGCTGATTTAGGGTGCATGTAGTCAAAACTGCTACCAGGAACTGATATGAACACTTATTCTTAAGCCTGGAATGTAAAACTCTTCTAAGCTTGTTAGACATAGAATTAATTTCTCCTTTCAGATTTTTTTCCAGCTCAGAATGAGCGCCAGAGAACAAGCCGTGATTCAATCCCCCTCTGGAAAACCATGTTGACAATATGACTTGTCTACATGGGTGCCTTCTAATTTTTCTGTAGTGTCACACACTGTCCCCTGCAGCTGATGAGGTCTGATCTGAAGGCAGGGAGGCCTCACCATCCTCCACCCTGGTCCTTCTGAGCAACCTGGGCCACTGGGCATTGGGAGGAGCTGAGCTTTGAGATCCCTTCCAACCCAAAGCTCTGTGACCCTGTGATTCAGTGATCCCAATGTCCCCAAAGCCTGTTCTTTGTCTCTGTTCTGGGTCTCTTGCTCCTGCCCCAGACATCTGGGGGGACTTCAAGCAGAGCTCATCTCTGTCCAACAGCTGACTGTGACCACAGGACCGAGCAGCCCTCCTCAGTTCACAAGTCCTTTTTCTGTCCTTTAGGAAATTCAGCTTGGGATATGTTTTTTCTGTGGATATGAGTATCTTCCTATGGAGAACAGAACCTGTGTGGTGGCTAAGCTCAGAGCAGAGCACAACTGAGATACTTTTTGCTCTCTCTCTAGCTGATACTGATAGTACACCAGCATTAATCCCACAATTAGAAAGCTCCCAAAATTGTTTTGATAATTTTCAACTAACAAACTAACATAAAGTCAGACACCAAATTTGCAAAGAAGAAAGTCTAAATCCTTTAGCTATGCCTGTGCTAATCAGCCAAGAAACCAGTAGTCCTAAAACATAAGTAGCTATCCCACCTCATGAGATAAAAGAATTGTGAAAAGCAATAAAAGACAGTAGTATCTGCTCCCCATATTTTAAGCAACTGCTGAAAAATACCCTAAAAAGGCATACACTCACACCAAATAACTGTAAAAATCTTGCTTATAGTCTCTATATTTCAAAATCAAAAATCTTTTGCCAAGCAATTGTATCAGTAAAGCTTTCCTGTTTCATCTTCCCCAACAGATTTGAGTATCTTCCTTTGGAGAACAGAACCTGTGTGGTGGCTAAACCCAGAGCAGAGCACAGCTGAGATACTTTTTGCCCTCCTCTCTAGCCCTTTCTGCCCTTTTCTCCCATAGCACACCATCAGCTTCACAGCTGGGCTGTGTGAGAATGCCATGGGCAGGTGCCTCCTCAGGTCTCATTCACTTAGAACTGTTAGCACGAGAAAAAATGGCTTCTTGAAGGAAGAATAAGAATCCCTGATGATAACACAGGAGGTCCTGTGGTGCTTTGCAAAGGTGGGCAATGTGATCATCACACTTCAGACAGGGAAGTGAAAGCAGAGACACATGAAGTGATAAACCCAAGGACTTACAGCAGATAAGAGCAATCTCTGAGACACAGACTATTGCTTTATTCTTTATGTAAAATGTCTTTCCATTTTTCAGTGTCAAAACACCTTTGAAAAAAAAGGTTTGGACTTATCTTGCCTTCTCTGAGTTTCACTGTTTCCCATCCACCTGCAGTAAATAAAATGTTGCTTCTTGCTGTCGATTCAAAGTTGTAGCATTCCTGAGAATGTTGTGTAATACCTAGAAAACAAAAGGTTTGCTCCATTCCTGTTTTCCATGATGTGCAATCTAAAAGAAATATGAAGGGTACTCTGCTACACCATGTATTGCACTTGATCAAAAGCAGTAACTTTGAAGTCCCTAAGGCTTGTAAGTAATGGTGGGATGGAGTACCAAAACCCTCATAAATGGTAAAATTATGACCTTTCTGAAATCCAACTGCCTACAAACAGAATTGGATGTATTCCCCACCATCTGTTATCATATTTTTTCTTTGTATGTTTATTTTTAAAGGATATCCAAGTAGTATTTAATATTTTGATTAGTTCAAGGAAAGCCAAGCTTTGTGTTTTGCATAAAAAAGCACCATCTTAGATGTGTTAATTTTCTAAATGTTATAGGAAGTTATTTTTTACTCTCCTTTGAAAGGACATATCTGAGAAAAACAGTCTTAAATTTTTATTGCATCATTATGGGAAGTTATAGCCAGGAGAATCCCACTTTGGCACAGAGGATTCTCAATTTTCCATGGAGAGCTGCGTTGTATCAGCATTTTCTTGTAAATCGAGTGAACATAAAACCCAAAGGATTTCAGAGAGACCCTGGTCTTCTGCATTTCCACTGACAGAAGGGGATCTCAGACCAAGGTCTCAGATACATCTTGCAGATTCTAGGGTAAAGAGAAATATTGAAAAAAACCCCAAACCTGATCCTATAAAAAATGTCCATACATTTGTACAGTTGTTTTATTTTGATCCTTGAGAACTGCAGGTGGATGTGGCCCAAAAAAGTTACTGGTGGTGCATAACATCAACTTTATTGACTCTTACATAAAAGGCTGCTCCACTAGTGAACCAGTAATGACCAATTTAGTAGCTATATCTTTAGTGTAAGTTAACAAATCTGTATTAAACTTGACTCTCACCTCTTGGGAAGTAAAAGGTTACATGCACTGAGGTAACAATAGATTAGTTGGTTTTTTTTCCCCTCATAAAATTTTCCACAATTTCCTTTTCAGAAAGGATTTGAATTTACTGATTTTTTTCTTTTCTTGAGCATTGCTGTGCACACATCTGGGCTGGCTCTATATTATTCTGTGTATCTTAGTATACGTGGTTCATTAATTAATGTTCTGTAAGCAAGAAAGCTCAACCCACAAATCAAGCAGACACTTCAATCTGCACTATCTTAGCTCAGTGTCTTAGAGAGTTCATAAAATACCATATGTAATTATATACAACTTTAATATTTCTTTAAAATTACCTAAAAAAGACTGAGTTTGGTGGGGCTTGCCCTACAATATGATGACAACAAAATGACCACAGATGTCCTGTTCTCTTGTTCACAGCTGAAGCTTGATGAAATTTGTCCCAGTGGCCAAAATGTTTGCATTGCACTTGCCAGCTCTACACCTGCACATGATGTAAATACATGGATTTTGCCAGTCTCCAGAACTTTCATATGTTCAAGAGAATTAGGACATTAGAAGATGCTGAGTCAAATTCCTGCTGCACTATTGCCAGGGAGGAGACAATAGATTTCTAACAAAGAAGAATTCAGCCTATCTTGAACTCACCTTAACCTCAGGATTTAGAAGGACCAAAAGCTTAGCAGCATTTACAACTGGTAGCTGGGTGAAACCATGGGGATAACAGAAAAGAAATGTGCAGAGCATCTATACCTAAGAATTGTCCTTTAAGCCAGAGCTTCAAAGAGACCATTGTTGACATGGCAGTTTTTATCACAGAATAAATATTGCATTATTTGCTCTCTGTATAGTGTCTTCTCTACTTGAAAATCTCCCAGCTCTGTTACTTAACAGGTGCTTTTATTTGCCATGTCCCACCCTTTAGCTACCACAATATTTAATACAGATTGTTCTTCCCTGGAGCTCCATTGTGGCTTTGTAACTGCAAACTTTGTGTGTTCCATATGCCTGTAACAGTCTTTAGAAAATGTTTTCAGGGTATTTGCATTAATTAGAGAATTTGAATATTCAAAATTTTTAGATATTTCTCATACTGTAAGCCTTGCAAAAATCCTTTGGCTAGAATTTTCTAAATTATCTTTTAATAGGAAGCACGCATTTAGATCCCTCAAACAGCTTAACCCCTCCCTTAGCAGTCATTTTTTCAGGCTTCTGGTCCTTGTTTGTTAAATAAACACCCCTTCTCAGGGGTGTTATGAGGATTAATGCAATGCAGAATGATTTTGCAATGGCTGGACAACAGACACAAGTGCATAAATACCAGTTACAGATGCACACATGATTTTTTCTCTCCTTATTTCTCTCCTGTATATTTATGCTCCTTTGGAATATACCTCCATAGGTATTTAAAACAAGGAGATCTTTAAACCAAGATTATTTTCTTCTGTACCTGCACAGGTTCTCTGCAGGTGTTTTGCCAGTGGTTAATTTATGACACACCATGAGGTGCAGCATTAAGCCAAAAATAAACTCCTGGCTCTTCCACTATTCCTTTCCAAGTGTTGTTATAGTCTAGTGTTAGGAAGATGCTACATATACACAGTAATTAATTTTCCAATCCTAATATTATAATTTTGAATTCAAAAGGGACTCAATTAGTCATCATTACAGTTTAACAGCCTGAAACACTTTAGTGTTAATATGTAACTGAAAAAGTAAACTCCTATCTCTTCTCATTTAATCAAGTATGGGAATTTTTCAATAGAAAAGCTAGAAATTTTAATACAGCAGTAGGTATAAAATTGAAATTCTCATGACACTCACTTTCTGTAGCTTCATATAATGTCAAAAAATTATGCCCAGCATCTTCCCTGTCTATGCTAAGGATGATGGAAGGGAATGAATATGCTGTGCAATATATTTTTTCCCTGACTAATGATAAGAGACAAAAGCATTTGTGGATTTTCACTCTGTTGTGATGCAAAGGCTGGTCAGGCCTGTCTGAAAGTGACTGGAATGTTTTCTTTATTTATACTGATCTATTTTTAACAAGAAATGGCAACCAAATGATCCTCATGGCTTTTATGGGCCAGTAGAGCAATCTATTGCATTTCAGTTTTGCTTCAAATCTGTGCAGACTTTCTCATACAGTGGGAGCAAGGTTATGCAGTGTTGTAACCTCAAATACATTAATTTGAAGGGGGAAAAAACCACCACCAGTCTAGGAGTATGATACTCCAACTTCAATATGCAGACTCTTTTTGCATGGAAGTGATGGCTTGGGAGCATAAATAAAAGTTTGAGAGGTCTCTGTTGTAGACTCCTGGAATTTAATTTCAAAAGGATTTATAAAATTAATGCAATCTGTGTTTTATGGTCAGAAACAACTGCCTGGCTGTAACTGGTTATGGTTATAATTCAGTGTCTTCGTACATGCTCAGCATGAAATACGAGCAGGGTCTTTCTTTATACATTTATTGTTTGCAGAATCATGTCCAAATCATGTTACAAACAATTACACCACATAAAGCCTGAGTATTTATCTGGTTGTATAGACAGATTATTATATTCTTAGGCTGTAAATTCCTGTTGGCTCACAAGAACCTCTGTGCTCTCCTGGAGGCAGTCAGCTTCCTGCAGGCTCTTGAGAATATTAATATCTCACATATATGCACAGAGCATATTTATTCAGTGACACAATTCTCATTATAATGGATGGGGGTGCTGAGTGTTCAATTGCAGGACTGTTCTGTTGGAAATATCCATCTTTTAGGGTTCACTTACAGACCAAATTACTGATAGGAAGGACAAATTTCCCACCAAGTTTCAAAACCATAGCAAAGGTGAAAATGTCATGATGAGTGCTGATTTGAGTGAATGTGAATCCAGCATTTTATTTAAACTCATCAGCTAGCAAAATTAAAGCTCTCACATTCATGTATTTTAATTCATTCTGTGCTGTTTCAACTTAGACTGAAAACTGGAACTGATTGCTTCAATATATTTAGGAATCTGCATGCCCTTTGTCATCTCTGAAAACCTCATGGTCTTGCATAGATGTTTTAATGAAATCTCTGCAGGATATTAGAAACATTAGCCCATTCCACAGGCATGGGTCTGAGGTACAGAGGGAAGCTGTGGCTTGTCTTCACTGAGTTCCTACATGATGCAACCAATACTTGATCTGTGATAGGGCACACAAAAAAATTGTTCAGGCACCATTTTAAAAGTGTTTTTAGGCTGATCCACTGAGCTGGAGCAATTTGGACTGAAAGTAAAATGCTGCTGTTAGGGAAACCCAAAATTTCAGCATCTGGAGTTGGTGTAAGTCACTTGAGCTCATCACTGTGGGCAGCTCCAGAGCTCTTGGTCAGGGCAGTGACTCTGTCCAGTGATGCTGCTTTGGACAGAGGAACTGGCTCTGTTAACCACACTTTGCAGTGAAGACAAACCACAATGCAATTTCCCCAAGGACATTAAAAGAGAAAGCAGCCTGGGTCTTCTGAATCTCACCTGTTTTCTGTCCAATGTGTGAACTGTGAGCTTATGTACAGACATTGCTGAATGATTTTTGTACTACTGTACATCATGATTATGTGCAGACATTGCTGAATGATTTTTGTACTGCTGCTAACAGACTAAGAATCTGATGTTGCATATTTTTCATTAATGACTAGCATGAATGGGAAAAAAAACCCAACAATCCCTCCCCTGATGATTTGTGAAGGTTTCCCTTCAACAGTAAATATTATCACTGATGATGTTAATGAAGACATTAGTTTCACAGCATTTGAAGTACTGAAACACTCCACTGTTAACTAGCCTAGTGGGGTTTATGCTAATGTAAAATATAATAAAGTAGAGGCCACTATCTCTTTAAGCTGAAAGAAAGGAAACTTGTTTCTACTTCCAAGGGATGCCTAGTGTGTGCTTATCTAATTGACTGTGTATTTTGTCTAGGTGTTGAGGGAAAGCTAAGAGAATGAAGGCTCTAAGTCCCCAGTGGAAGCATGATATGGCGATGCAGTGCTGGTGCTGAATTGTTCTCTCTGATGGCTCTATGGGAGTGGATAGCACTGAGTCTTCATTGCTGGGTTTTAGCAGTTGCTGCTGTCTCGGATCAGCATGCCACAAGCCCCTTCGACTGGCTCCTCTCTGATAAGGGACCCTTCCATCGCTCACAGGAATACACTGATTTTGTGGACAGAAGTCGACAGGGATTTAGCACAAGATACAAGATTTACAGGTATGAAGCAAAGGGAAAGCAATTACACAGATGCCATCCTTAGAAGTTGTAAATTATCAATAAGGGTTTCCTTTAAGGGAAAGGTTCAGTTGTGGGAACGAATCCATGGACACCAAATTCATTGCTGAAATATATGCAAGGCCGCTGGGTATTATGGGAATGCTGCTTGTGTTGTTTCTGTTTTGTTTAAAGACCTTTTGATAATTGATTATGTTGCTCTGAAAAACTTTGTTGTTTACTACCTACCTCTACTGTGTCCTAGTGATATGGTCAAAAATGTGCTAGGGATTCAAACACCACCTTTGGTTGCAGAGGAATCACCTTTGATCATGCATCAATTGCTTTCTGTGTGGCTCATCAAGACTTAAGCTGAGGTTTTAAGAATGAAATTGTGGCTCTCCATATACTGCTGACAGAACAGGCCTCATGGTACAAAGGAGGGCATTTCAAAAGTGACTCAGAAATGTTTAATGTTAGTTTATGTCATTTAACGCTTATCTATGCCATTGCTTTGAAAAGGGGTGTTTGCTTCTCTGAGGAATCGAGTGATAAGAGCCACTGTGAATTTTAACAAAGGTTGCAGGTAGTTTGGTCCATTAAAAATCTCAGCATTAGGCTGGCCCAAAGCAAAGAAAAATAAAAGGGAAGACTTCAAAAGTATAGGTCTGCTTGAGGATTTGGGCTTTGCTGTGGAATTGCTTCAATGAAATGTTTGTAACCTGTAAGTCTCAATTTTGAAACAGCACTGGTGAAATATCTCCTCAATCATGTGCAATAGGTGTAACTCAGTAGCATCCAATATTATCAAGGACATGGGCAGGAAAAGGGGAGATCAGTCTTATATGAGTGACCTAATGGCAAATAAGGACAAATGAGAGACCAGGAGAGATTAAAGACTGAGAAAATAAATCTATAAGCAGAGAGACTTTTTACTTCAAAATGTGATGGATTCCTCCCAACAGCCAAAAGCAAGTGGGGCAGCAGGGAATACAGGGCAGATTTTCAGCTCCCCTAATAACTGTCCATCCTACAAGCACAGCCCATACTGGTATGGGAAGACACACACTGATTTCACTGAAAAGGACAGAGGAGATTGTGCAAATTTCATACCTATTTTGGGCTCTTTTTCCCTAGTCCTTTAGAAGAAGGTAAGAGTGCTATATGCCTATATGTATATTATATTTAGTTCAGAGTTCAGTAGCCTGTGACAGAAGTGCTGGCTTCAGCGTGTAAAGATTTTAGTTTTAAGGAGTTGGCTTTATTTTCCTTTCCCAAATACATGCAGTAGAGGGCAGTCTGTCGCAGGTCAATTTTGCAGTGGGCTCCTTTGCGATCTACAGAGAAATTAAACCCATTTTGAAAATAAAGTGTGATTTGGAAATATGCTTGATGAAGTGGCTTGTCTTAACAGAAGAACAGCATTGCCCAATATTTACTGCATTTTAAAAGCCAGCTGTCAGGACCAATAATGTAAAGCCAATAATGCAGAGACTGAGGCAGCATATTTTATTCCCATTATTCTGTATTAGTCAAAACTGAACCAAAATTATCTTGCTAAAACATGAAAGATGGAATTGTATTTCATTTGAGCTCTTACAATCAGGTCCTTGAGAATTTTCCTCCTCTCAGCCATCATTACAGCAACATTGTTAAGTTTCACAGATCTGTAATCACCCTGCTAATATTTATTTGGGTTTGTGTAGAGGTTTCAATTGACTTTAATTTCCACAATCCCACAGAAAATGTTTCTCTGCTTTAGTTCCATTCTTTGCCTATTCCAGGAAGTCAAAAGAGCCACAAGCTGTACTTTTTTTGATCCAGCCCTCCAAAAACAAATCTTATTGTAAAGTTTCCTTGTAAAATATGGTCCCATTAGAGAGTAGTGCAGAACACCGTGACCTTGTTAGAAGCCACACACTGTAAATTTCATCCCTGTTGCTTTTCTATGAGCTTTCCCAGGCTGTAGGACTTGGAGCCTAATTGTGTGTTCATTCCCTCACCTGTCTTTTACCTAATGGAAAGGATCCCTCAGGGACAGGTCCTTATTTGAAGGGAGAGCTAAGGAGGAGGAGAGCCCCTGCCTGCAGGGACTCAGCTGAATTAACCAGGGAGAAAGGTGCTGAGAGAGCCCCTCCAGTCCCTGACCTCTTCAGCCCTCGAACCACACACCTGACACCTGAAGTTTAAAGGTTAAAGACGAAGGAAAGTCTTCTTCCTTCATTTTAAATCCATGCTGGCTCAAAATCTATGTGGTGAAGGATGAGTGAGATGTGTAGGGTGAGGGACTCCAGGGGATTGTGTCCCATCTGAACCCTTCCTGGCAGGATGCTGGTAGCACAGTGGGGTCAGACAGAAAATGACTGAGGACCCCTTTTCTGTTTGAACGGCACAAATGTGGCCAGAGGCTGCAGGCTACCTGAAGGAATGCCTCTCTTCTGAAAGGAGCTGGCTCCAGAAGAACCAACAGGGCTTTGAGCAGTAGCAGCTCACCTCCTGTGTCTCCAGGCTGACACAAGAGATGACCAATGGCATCTCTCTGCCAAAAGCCATCAAGTCCTGCTGCCCATGGGAACCAGCTTGGGAAGAGCAACCTCACACTGGGACTGTTTGTCTACAACTAGCAGAAATGAAACAGCCTTAATAAAAATAACATAAAGCCAGCAGTGAGTTGCACATATTCTATGTCATAGTTCAAGGTGTGTAGCAGGAGATTTCAGCATGAGACTGCTGTCTGATTTTTGCTTTCCAACAGTGGAACAATTATTCAGTGACTTGAATGATATTTTCATTTCCCCTCCATTTGCAGTCTCAGGAGAGGCAGTAATGATGTGGAAAAAAATTAAATCTTGATGGAATCTGTAATATCACAAGATTTTATTTCATTGCCTCATTAAAAACATTCTCTATTTTAATCAAAAACATATTAAAAAAAGCAGAGAATACATGTTATTCTGCTCTTGATTATATCAAGTAATTCATTTTTCTGTAAATATCAAAGTTACAGGTGCAAAGGCCTTTGTCATGTACCATTGTTTGACACTGGTTTAAATGGGGTCAAGGTCATGCACTGCAGGCCTATGAAAGATACAGAATGATTAAAATCAGATAATAGGACAGAGAAATTGCAAAAGCACCCAGTAGAGAGAATAACAAAGAATATTAAAATGGAATTTACTTGAAGGATACATCGTCATTATTTTTCAGCTATTGAGTAAAACAATGTTGTGCTAATTCTTTTATTTCTGTCACTTGCATGGCAGGAGACAGACTGATTTTAAAGTTTAATTTCACATATGGCAATTGTTTTTAATGATTCTCAGTAGGCTTACTTTTTTTCAGTTCTTGTTTTACATAACCTGTTTGCATTTAAAATTCATGCAGTCAAACTTTTAGGCTAAAATAAGAAAATTGATCACTCAATTTTTTGTTTTCATGGAATCACAGACCGGTTTGTGTTGGAGGGGACCTTAAAGATCATTCAGGGACACCTTCCACAAACCCAGGGTGCTCCAAGTCCTGTTCAACCTGGCCTTGGACATTTCCAGGGATCCAGGGGCAGCCTCAATTTCCACCCTCACAGGGAAAAAATATCCAATCTAAATTTACCCTTTTTCAGCTTAAAGCCAAGCTCCCTGTTTGCATGCCAATAAGGCAAAAAGCAACTGCTTTGTATCCACACCCTGTGGTCACTGTAAACAAGTGTTCATCTGACCACGAATCTGTTATAAATAATTATTGGGATGAAGCCAAAGATTTGCACCAAGGAACACACTGATTAACTGAGCCCAATTTCTAATAGGAGGTCTTAACTTCAGCATATTTTTTTAAACATAAAAGTTATACTTTTTCTTATCTCCATGTCTGGCTTTTGTAGCATCAACCAATCATGTGATAAAACCAACTAGTGCATCAACTGTGAGAATGTACCAGCACAAAAATCATCTGCTACCCATGTTTTATTCTATATATTAAGGTTCAGTTATGTTCATGGGCAAACAAGCTGGCTCTCTCCAAGGCCAGGAGTATTCAGTGTTACAGGACAAGGTTGAAAGAGACAAATAAATATGAAATAAGTTTTAATCTGGTATTGCAGAACCCTAAATAATATACAACTGGTGTTATCTACATTGTTACAAGTTGGAAATTGTGGGCTGGTTGTGTTGATGATGTGATTATTATGTGATTATTATGGCAGCATTCCCTCTAATGCTTCAAAGAAAATACCCTCCTGCAGGAAATTTAACAATTACCACAGTTTTTGGTGCTATTCTTCATCACTGATCTATGAAGAAAACCACCAAGAAAGCACCTGGATGGCTGCTGAAAACCTCTAAAGTTATGGGAATGCTGTGTCAATATTTCATGGAAGGTGGCTCCTGCAGTTAGCATCCAAAAGTATTTTGGCAAGGAAAACCAAGTTTATAGTTTGTTATTTAATACACAAAAGGAGTGCTGTGCCTCCTATGTAAATCAGCTACCCAGACAAAGGAATTTAAATCCAAACAGAATGAGACAGAGAGGTTACCAGGATGGAAAGAGTGATTGTGAAATTATGCAAAGAACTTACATTGTATCAGAAGAGGTAATTTCTACAGAGATAGGGAAGTATTCAACCTATCAAATAAGGTCTTGAGGAAATCTCCTCAGGGATACTGTGGAGTTTTGTTGAAGCAAAATTATTTAAAACCTGAAACAGATGGGAAAAATCAGGGGAAGAAAGAGCCTCACTCTTTGTTTGAAGGTGGAAATACTTGACAATATTTAGTGGGGGAGAGAAAGAGAGTTGAAAGAGGATACAATTCCTGCCAACAGAATACATATTATAAAGTAAGATGAGCTATCTAAACCAAAAGCCATCTCTGCCTCAAAACCAAATTGGTATAAACCGGCTATGAATAAATTTAGGTTGGTTCTTTAGAAAAGGTTCCTAATAACTGAGGAAATTCTGGGACATACAAAGTTACAGAACCTTCCCAATCATACAAATAGGAGGAAAGGGTTTTATGATGTGATGCAGGTAAAAGTGGATGAAGTTTTAGTGACCATTGACATCCTTTGGGGAAACTACACCTAACAAGTGCCCAATACTACTCTGCAAAAGGTAAAAAAGGAATCTCTTGAAGCAGTGAGCTGCCCTTGGCAGCCTGGTATTCATGTAGCTTAAGAAGATTCCCTTAGAGGTTGTTTTAAAAGTGATTGTGTTCATGAACAGCTACAAAAATAGAAGCATTTGAAAATAATGCTATCAAGTTAAAGATAAGAACACACTGGGTTCCTCTCCTTTGTTCTGAATCCTCTGAACCCATAGGGCAAAGTGAGCAAGACTCAAGACTGTAACAGGACACTCACTAATATGTTTCAGCTCCTGTGTGTGAACCTAAGTAGGGCCAAGATTAGTTGGTTTTGTCATTTTTTTACTCCCTATAAAAATATTTTAGCCCACAGTTCTCACTAGACTTGACACATGTGACAGACAGTGTTAATAAAATCCACGGGGCTTCAGTTGTGCAGGTGCACAATATGCCCTGAATCACAATTTTCACTCCAGTTACACTCTGGAATAACATTTCCTTGTGCTCTTCCTGAGGGTGATTTGAACTGATTAATCTGGAATTTTAAAGTGTGGAGAAGAACTAACAAAGGTCTTTCAAAAGTGGGTTTCAATACATGTGTTTTAATTGGAATAACAGGAATAACAGGAATCTCTGCCTTTTCCAGCTATTGGCTCTATCAGTAAATAGCTTCTGGTCTGTGTTGTAATTGGCTCCTTTAGGGAATATTCCATTCAACTTGGTGTATAAAATGTACAGAAATCAGATGAATCATCATTCCCAGAATGTTTGCAGAAGGCTAGATTGGGGAATGCACTAAATCCTCTTTATAATTTCAGGAGCTCACAGGCTGGTAAGAGGGAAGAGCTTGAAGAGAGTTTTTGGATTGTGAGTTGATACATTCCCACTAGAGAAATAATATTTGTAGCCCAGCATATTTTTAAGAATGGATGTGAAAAACATCAATGAGTTTAATTTTGGATTGTGATGCAACAGCCTCTCTTATTCTAGTTAGCTAGAAAAACATGGCACCAGTTAGATAACTAGGTGTGGTGAAACTGCTTGAATAAGCACATACCTGAGCAAAATTAAAACTTTGGTTGACCATATTTCCAGGTCTAGAAATACCTGGATAATGTCCTCCAAAATAATTGAGTTTCCATCCCTTTGTTCCAAATGCGAATCCCTTTCATAGCAAAGCATTTTTGATTTAATTTTAGAGCCTAAAAACATATCAGGTCATGATGCTTTACAATTGGCAATTCCTGTTATCAATATTATATAATATCAATATTATATTAGTTTCTTGATTCAGGGGGATTCTCTGGAGGGTATGTGCTTGTGAAAAAGTGGAAATAAAAGAAGAGAAAATTTAAACTGAGAAGCCATGCATACATGACAGAAAAGTTAAGAACATGTTTTCAGATGAATTATAACCAGAGTCTAGTTTAGTTTAGCCAGAATATTAAAGGATTGACAAGTCTCTAGACTGAAGGTTCACAAAGGTGAAGGAGGGTTTGGCTATCTCCAGTATCACTGGGACAATCAGGGGACTCCTAAGATGGATATCAGAGACATGAAAGGTGCAGAAAATAAAGACTGGACACTTGTTTAGGTCTGTGCTCACAATCCTAGTTGTGTAAGGGGTCTGCCATGCATGGATAAATGATATTTCCATGGGCAATCATGAAAGAGCCTGGGATCTTGTGGGTTCTTGTGTTCCAGGAAAAGAGCAGACAGAAATAAGGGCTCAGAAATGGACAGGAATGTAGGAGGATAGAATATAAGAAAGTAAAGGTAGTATAGAAAGTAATCTCACCCCTAAGGAGTTGCAGCTGGGTCAATTATCAAAGATTAGGAGCAGGCCTGACTTTAACAGGCCACAGCTGTGACCAATGAGAAGAAGAGTGCTGTAAAAGAGTGGGGTGGGTGGGTGAGAAGGGAACTGGAGTCAGCGGCTGCTTTGGGAAGAAGAAAGAGTCAGTGCTCTGAGGAGCTGCCCATGAGAAACACCAAGGAGGTATGGAACTTTTGTGATAAGGAGATAATAATCTGGAGCCTTTGCAATATAATGACAATACAGGAAGGCAGGCAGTTCTGATTCCCAAAATGACCCTGTTTTTCCAGCTCTGTGACATCTATGAGCCAGCATGGCAGAGAAGTCATGTGCCCTTAGTAAAGGAAACCACTTTTTACTGAGGAACAAAGGAGAAATCAATTTTTGAGACTCATCCACAATATCACCCCACTTTTGAAGGCCTTGGAAAAAAGGCCCCATCCCTGGTAGTGTCCCAGGTCAGGTTGGACAGGGTTTGGAGCAGCCTGGGATTGTGGAAGATGTCCCTGCCCATGGCAGGGGGTGGAATAAGATGGGCTTTAGGATGCTCTCCAACCCAAGCCATTTTGTGAGTCTCTGAAAAGCATGATAGCCCCTGGAGACACAGTGTATTTTTAAGTGATTCTGGCTTCCTACAGCATCTGGAGAACATTCAGTTATTTATCAGGAGTGTTATTGAGAGTCATTCAGTTATTGAACACATTATTGATCAGAGAGTCCAATTCTACAGAACCCAAAGGCCTCGAGGGTGTTTTGCCAGGGACCAGAATCAGACCTACCCCATATCCCCTCACTCCACTCATTATCAGCCTCCTGGGTTTCAGAAAAAGGGTGGGGTTCCTCTTGGTGGGCTGGAGCAGCACTGGGCAGGGTGCTGGGGAGCAGTGCTGGCTGTGCCAGCAGGATTAGCAGTGTTCTCAGGAGTCAGCTTGACAAGAACATGAGCGTGTTTCAGCTTGGCAACAAAGGAGACTATTGATGCCAAGATTGCCTTCTGTATATCTTTTTTTTCATAATGCACTGCAGGAGTCTGTGTTTTGACAATCTCTCTTTGTATTTCTCCCCATTTGTTCTGTGTATTTAAGCAAAGATCCTAAAGAAACTCAAATGGCAAGGAGAAGAGCAAATCTTACTTTTTGTAAACATTATTATAATCTATTTCTAGAATATACTCTCTTTCAAAATCTAATATTTAAGGATAATTATTAGATCAAACCTCCTACTGATCTGTTTCCCAAGAACAAAGAACATTTATTTAGAGAATATGATGTGTCATCATTTGAGTTAGTGAGTTCATGAATCATTTAAGTTGCCCTAAAAAAATTAGTATAATAGAGGCTGTAACTTAATGGTTTCATGCAATCACTGAAGTAGTGTAAAAGCTGTTTAACACTAATAACAGATACATTCTTCAGTTAGCAGGGTAGTCTGACAGGATTTTGCACATGAGATCAGGTCATTTTCATTAATTCTTTGAAGACATTTTGTTAGTTTGGTCTTTGTTCTTTCATTGCCCTTCCTTTTCATTTTTGTTTCAGTATCCCTGCTGGTACTATCAGTGAGGTTCAAGATGTAGAGGATATCAAACCCTGATCACTTTCATAAAGGAGCAAACAATTACCAAGATTTCTTTTAATTACTGAAGAAAAAATGATTTTTACTTTTTTTTATTACTTGAATCAAATCCTCTGTGCTTTTGTTTGAACCCCCATGTTGCTGTTTTCTCTTACTGCTAGGGCAGTAGCTGTCTACAAACTGAATGGCTTTTAGGTTTTTCTTTTTGACTATATGTTAAGTCGATATGGGTGGCACTTTGTACCTTGTGCAGAGAAAAATGAGTGGCACAGAAACCTTTTCTGTATAAAAAGCCAGTGATATTGATTGGGGTGTGTGATTCTTTGTATAGAAGGGCATTTGTGCCTTTTCCATGCAGGAAAAAGAACAACTGACACCAACTGACACAACACTGAATGTGCTCACTCAAGAATCTTTGTCATTTTCTTCTACTATCATTAAGTTAAGGTTGTGGCCAATATCTCTGAATCCAAATCTTACTTGTCTTCTAGCTCGGATTGATTGATTCTACAGGTTTTCACAGTCATTATGCTGGTTGTGAATTTTATTTTATTTTTTGTAGCTACAGGTTCATTCCAGCAGAGACCCTTGTGAAGAAAAGCAATACTTCAAAATAATGTCTTGTTGCTCGATTCTGCCTAGAATCCCAATATGATTGTTATGGATAACAGTGTTCTTAAGGTCATTAATGGCTCTGTATCTCAATTCATCTTCTGATACTCTCAATTTCTACTTTATTTATGCAGCTTGAGAAGAGAAGATATTGTTACTGACCAGACAATTTGATATATACAGAGCTCTGAAAAATACACATGAGGAGCCCACCAGCAATTTAGAAGTTGTGTATGCAGGTCTCACATGCATCCATTCTATCCAAGAGATAGAAACTGGCTTTGAGGAGTGAATGCTAATTTCTTGAGGGAAAAGCACATATAGAGGTTTTGACTTATATGAGTAACATAATTTAAAATCAAAACAGAAGAGACACTGCCAAATATTCAGAAAAAAAGCAGAATATGAGTACTGGGGAAATGTAATTGATTGATCTAAACTAAATATTTGTGTTTCAGCTAATTCTGAACTATATCCTTACAGTTCTTGAACTACAGCTAATATAGATTGGATGCTTTACTAGGAGCTCAAATACAATATCATCTTTTCTTCCTGATATATATGTATATGCTCTAATAATAGAAATTAAACAAAGACATTGGTTTAAGTCACATCAAATTTTATTTTATTTAGCTACATCTTTAGCTATTTACAAAAAATACTGGCTACTACTACTACTGATGATGATGAAGGCTAAACCTTAGCATAAGCAATCTGATAACCTGCAATAACAAACAGAATGTGGCCTTTTGTCTGCATTTCATGTATTTCCCCATGCAAAATAAGTGTTAAAAATAATTAATAAGTTCAAGTAATTCAAACAGAATACATAGGATTCAAGCAAACGAGCAAGAGACTGATTATTTTCAGAGATGCTTCAGTTTCAAGACTCTCAGGAATCTCAGGCCTCCCTTGAAGTGGAGAAGCAGGTGGGCTCACAGCCCTGCAGGTTAATTAGTCAAAAGCCTGCTAGCCAAGAGTGTATTGAAGATGAAGGCTGGAAGCAAGTGCCTGCACAAAACAGGAAGAAAGCTCCTCTTCCTCCTCCTCACCTCCTCAGAATTTGGCAAGCATGGCTGGCACCTCCTGCACCAGGCATGAGGCTCTGGAACTAGAAGGCCAGACAACTGATGAGGCGGGCAAAAGTCCTTCTGTCATTGTGGGGCCTCCTAAAACACCACCACCCTAAAAACACCTGGATGAACTTTTGGAGCTTTTTGGAACTGGTGCTGTGGGAGCCAGCTTGGAAAGATGCCCTCCTGGATCTGCTGCTTGTTTGCAGCTGGGATTTTGTGAGCAGAGTAGAGGATGGGGCTGTCTTGGCCGCAGCAAGCATGGAGTTGTTGAGTTTAAAATCTCTGGTGGCAGGAGGAAAAATGCCAGCAACTTCAGCTCTGGCCATGAGGAGAGCAACCTCAGGCTGATCAGGGGACTAGTGAGCAAGGTCCCCTGGCAAAATGTTTTAAAGGTGCTGGAGCCCATTAGCACTGGTCAGTTTTGCTGGTCAGCAATTCCCAAATGCTGGAAATCAGATGAGGCAGAAGACCTGCTTGGCTGAACAGGGATCTTCTCTTGGAAATAAGGCTAAAAAGGAAGGTGTGGAAGCAGTCAAATGATGTGGGGAGAATACAGAGATGCTGCTTCCCATTGTGGGGAGAAAATTTGTGCAGCCAAAGCTCAGCTGAAGTTGAGGCTGCTGGAACTGTGGAGCAAAATTAAAAGAGGTTTTTCAAATACAGTAATGGCAAATGGCAGAGTGAAAATAGCTTTGGCACATGCCAGGATGAGGATGGTCACCTCACAAACTGAGACAGAGATATGGTGGAGATGTTTAATGCCTTCTTTCCCTCTGTCTTCATCATGGGTGATGGATCCACAGAGTTTCACTGCTGTGAGTTGGAGGACCCTGTCCATGAGAATGATCAACTCCCTGTCTATCCTGAACTTGTAAGGGATCTCTTGCTCCAGTTGGATCCCTACAAATATATGGGGCCTGGCAGGCTTCATCCAAGAATCCTCAAAGAGCTGCTGATGTCATTGCAACATCTCTCATGATGATTTTTGAGCAGTCTTGGGAATCCAGAGAGGTCCCAGCTGCCTGAAATCTGGTAAGTGTTCTGCTGATGTTCAAGAAGGACCAGAAGGAGGACCCTGGAAACTACAGGTCTGCCAGCCTCCCTTCAGGGCCTGGTAAAATTATGGAGAAGGTTATTCTGGGAGGTACTGAAAAACCAGTTGTTGGGGGACAACAGAGTCATTGGTCACAGCCAACATGGCTTCATGAGGGGAAAGTCCTGCTTATCAAACCTGTTTTCCTTTAATAACAAGGTGACCCACCTGGCTGATCAAGGGAAGCCTGTTGATGCAACCTTTTTGGATTTCAGTAAAGCTCTCCAGACTGTCTCTTTAAGGATTCTTCTGGACAAAATGTCCATCCCACAGCTGGATAAACTTAACATGAAATGGGTGAGCATCTGGCTCACAGGTTGGGCACAACAGATTATAGTGACTGGGATGACATCAGACTGACAAGCTGCCACTAGTGGCGTTCCACAGGGCTCCATCCTCAGCCCTGTGCTCTCCATTAATCACCTGGACATAGGACTGGAAAGGATACTCAACAGATGATACAAAACTGGGAGGAGCTGTTTGAGTCCCTCAGAAAGGCACTGCAGAAAGTCCTCAACCAATTAGAGAGATGGGCAATCACTAAACATATGGAAAAGGAAGGTGCTGCCCCTGGGACAGGGCAGCCTTGGTTCTGTGTATGGAGTGGGGAATAAGAGGCTGGAGAGCAGGTTGGGAAGAGCCCTGGGGGTCCTGGTCCATGGCCAGGTGGATCTGAGTCAGCAGAGCCCTGGCAGCCAGGAGGGACATCCCTGTCCTGGGGCACCAGGCCCAGCAAAGGGCATTGTCCCACTCTGCTCTTGGGTGGCCTCACCTCGAGCGCTGGGGGCAGTTTTGGGTGCCACAACGTAAGAAAGACACTGAACTGTTAGAGAGCATCCAAAGGAGGGCTTTCCTTGAGGGGAAGCCTTATGAGGATCACTGAGGGCAGTTGGTCTGTTCACCTGGAGGAGACTGAGGGAGGCCTCCTGCAGCTACAACTTCCTTGTGAGGGGAAGAGGAGAGATGGACACTGATCCTTGTCTCTCATGGCTAGGGACAAAACTCATGGGAGTGGCCTGAAGGTGTGTCAGGGGAGGTTTAGGTTGGATATTAGGGAATAGCTCTTCCCTCTAGAGAGTGATGGGCACTGAACAGTCTCCTCAGCGAATGGGTGCAGCCCCAAAGCTGCCAGGGCACCAGGAACATTTGGACAACTTTCTCAGGGACAGGATGGAATTGTTGGCATGTCCTGTGCAGGGCACAGAGCTGGACTCAAAGATCCTTGTGGGTCCCTTCCAAACTGGCAGAGTCTGTGTTTCTGTAATCATGCTTTTGATAGCAAATCACCAGGCTTGATAAATTAGAGTAAGTGGAAAGTGTGTAGACTGTGGTGTTTGTTAATCTGCTGATGTCTAGAGCCCAAATATTGGTGATTATTGTGAGAATGAAGCAGTGTGAATATGAATTCATGTGTTTTTCATATATTCATGAGTATATATTTCTGTACACAAATATGTATGCATGTGCATCTGTGTGAATGTAGAGATATGTGGATATATACATGCATAAATATAAAGATAGATATAGATGAGTAAATAAATTAGTTTAATGATTCACCATTTTGCAGGGAGAAGAATAGTGTTGTTTAGAAAGAAAAGCTTATATTCTCTGCAGTCTGGTGTCTGAATAGGAGCCTTTGGCCAAGCCATTAATGAAGTTTGCTATGGACATTTGCTCATGAATCAGACATCCAGAAAATCTTTGTAACCCTGGCAATGCCAAAGATCTTTCCTGATTAGCTCCTTGTATTAAAATGCCTATGGCAGAAACATTCTGTCATATCTTGCTGCATTTTCTCATGCTTTTGGTCAACTCTAGATTATGCCTTAAACTTATCCATTACATTTTAGCTGTGGCTGTAATAAAAGACTTCTGAGAATCTGTAACTGAAACACATGACCATGAAACTTCTTTTTTCTTTTCATTACCATGAAACCTATTTTTCAAATAGGGGATACTATGACTTTGCTCCATATCTTTTATCTGTCTTTGTATATGATTCTGGATATAGGTAAAGAAATTAGCCTTGACAAGGTACAGAAAAAATTAGGTATGTATGTGACTACAGAAGCTCTTCATTTAAATCTCAGCTTTCCATAGATTCCTTCTGTGGTAATGTCATGGGAAATTCATATGCTACAGATTTTCCACCTGTACCTTCATTTCTAGGTCCACCTTGTGCTCATGTGTTGATGGTGCTAAGAGCCTTCAATATATGTTTGATAAATATTAGAGGTGGTGCACAACTCCAAACTTTCAAAGAATCTGAAAGGAGGACTAGGACTGCTTTGTTCCTTAGATACCTTTGCCTTTACACTTTTTGTTTTAAAAAAAATGCATTTTGTTTTTGTTGTTTTGTTTCAGGCCTTGTGTGGTGTCTGGAAGATATTTTTATTGTATTTGCCTTTAAAATTTGATATTCCTTTAAGTAGAACTATTTCTTGTGTGGTTGACTTCAAAGGCATGTTTGTTTATTTAAGATTCTGCCTGATGAAGTAATGGTTATATCTATTTTTACTGCTGACTCCTTGGCCTGGGTGAGCACAAATGTGTGCTTGTTTACACGTTCTGAAGTAGCAGCTCTGTGTGACTTGGGTATGTGTTTCCTTGGCACCCAAAACATGAAGAAGTCTTAGAAATCAATGTAATACGTCAAACTCCCTGACACTTTTTCTTTCAGAGACAAAAACAATCAAAAACACTAAATAAACAACCAAACTGTTCAATTTTTTTTAAAGTGATGGTCATATTTTCCCATTCTATGAGATTGGTAAAATGTGAATCACTTAAAAAGGAATTTTAACCATAGTAATTCATTGGAGTATAGAGATAATTAACAAGAACTTTTAAACTTAAAAAGTTGCAAAGTAGGACATTAAATTGAAAGAAAAGTTCAGTCTTAGCAAAATGATCTGGAAGGTGCCCTTCAACATATAGCTCAGAATCAAAACAATCCCTATGTTTTCTGCTTGCTGATTTAAATTATCCTGCCACAAGGTTTGGTAATCCCTTTTAGTCAATGCTGAAAAGCAAGAAAGGAGTGAAATGAATGACTTCACATTACAAATGCCCCAGGCAAAGACACTTGTGTTATTTGCCCTTTGGCTGCAACCAGGTCTTGAAAATCAGGAATCATTCTATCTCTGTAATAACATTATGCAAAAATGACATGACCTGTGAATTAGTCTTGTGGGGTATTAAACTCTCTGTCTCAGATGAAGTAATCCACTTCTAGTTAAAGCAGGGGGGCTGAACTGACAAACTACAGAAATTTCTGGGTCTAGACTAGCATGAAATGGTATGTTGATCTTCATTGTAAGTTGACAGGCATACAGAGGGAAATATATAAAAGTATAAATGTGTCCACTGTGGGCTTGATGCTGAGACTAATCCAGCAAAAGGATTAGGATTTGGGATTTATTTAACTCCTTTCTAATATAAAGAGTGATGATGTTTTTCTCACTGATAGCAAATGGTGGAGTTTGGAACAGTACTATGGAGATTTAATTCCCATGCTGTGAAATGAGGAACAGTCATGCTCCTCACAGGCAGAAGGCAGAAGCCTTCACAACCAGGGTGCTCAAGGACTGTACATTTACTTTTTATAAGCTCAGCTATTACTAAATGCAGTAGAAAAATGTTGGGTCTCAGGTTTCTGTGGTTGAAATGGTTCCCAAGGTATTAGAGAGTCCTTTTTCCAAGCTCCACGACCAAAGAAGTCGAGATTTGTTGGTTCGGCTTTTCAAGGTGGTTTATTTTCTCTTATCTGTTACATTTTGTCTCTGACCTGCTGAGACCTGTCCAGCAGGTTGGGTTGTGGCACAGTCCCTGCCCTTGGGGTGGTGTTAGTTTTTTATACTAAGAACAACATGTACTTTATTTACGATAATTTTCCAGTACCTATCACCTGTGTTAGACAGTCTGTCTCTACTCTAAACCAATCCAGAAGTGTCACCATC
Source organism: Molothrus ater (assembly GCF_012460135.2). Classification (NCBI taxonomy): domain Eukaryota; kingdom Metazoa; phylum Chordata; class Aves; order Passeriformes; family Icteridae; genus Molothrus; species Molothrus ater. The sequence continues at coordinate 5,302,919 of NC_050486.2, forward strand.
ACAGCACAGGATGGAGGAGAAGGAGAAGAAGGACAGGATATGCCCAGATTCCTCCATCTTGCCTCTTGAACCCCCATTTGAAATCCCTAAAATTCTACTTTTTCACCCTGTGACAAATTACCTATTATTCTACTCAAACCCTTGTGGCCTGTAAATCTTCACACAAAGTTGGTAATCTTTTCCATGGGCTAAAATCAAGGGCCCAGGTGTTTTTGACTCCATGCCAAGGTCTCTGAGCCCCATGCCAGTGTCTCGAGCCATCCAGGACTGGATGAGGAATGTCTAGGGTCCTGACAGTGCTGGAGAGTAGGAAGGCCCTACAGAGAGACCCAAACAGGCTGGATTGATGGCCCAACACCAGTGGTGTGACGGTCAACAAAGCCAAGTGCCAGATGCCAGCACTTTGTGCACAATAACCCCCTGCAGCTCCAGGCTGGGGCAGAGTGACTGAAAGTCCCCACTGGGAAAGGCCCTGGGGGTGTTGGGGACAGAACTTAAAAATGAGCCCAGGTGTGCCCTAGTGGAGCAGGGGCCAATGGCCCCTGGGCTGTGCCAGCCCTGGTGTGGGCACAGGCCCAGGGCAGTGGCTGTGCCCTGTGCTGGCACTGCTGAGGGACCTCGAGTGCTGTGTCCAGTTCTGGCCCTCGTGGCCAGAGAGACCTTGAGGGGCTGGAGCGTGTCCAGGGAAGGGAGCGGGGCTGGGGAAGGGGCTGGAGCACCAGGAGGGGCTGAGGGAGCTGGGAAAGGGGCTCAGCCTGGAGCAAAGGAGGCTCAGGGGGGCCTTGTGGCTCTGCACAGCTCCTGACAGGAGGGGACAGCCGGGGGGTCGGGCTCTGCTCCCAGGAACAGGGACAGGAGGAGAGGGAACGGCCTCAGGCTGGGCCAGGGCAGGCTCAGGGTGGATATTAGGGACAATTTCTCTCCTGAAATGGCAGTCAGGCCCTGGCAAGGGCTGATCAAGGCAATAGTGGAGTCCCCATACCTGGAGGTGCTCACGGGGTGTAGGTGCGGCACTTGAGGACATGGTTTAGAGGTGAACATGGTGCTGAGTTGATGATTGGACTGGACAGCCTGAGAAGTCTTTTCCACCATTAGCAATTTTATAATTATATGGTTTCTCTTGGGGATTTCCAGGTCGGTTGAACACCTTTTTCATACCAAATAAAATTTTAAAGCATCATTTTCATAGAAGTAATTTAGATAATTGTTTACTAAAAAGAAATACAACTTTGAGAATGTGTGAATATGTGTGTGCAGATTTTGGAACCAACCTTGAGCTAGAGAGGATATTAGACACACACAGTGTGCTCCCTCTGAAGCAGTTTGTAGTAATTTCTGTTTTCAGCCATTTTAAAAATACTGATAAGCTTAAATGAAGAAATTAAATTTCTGGAAGAAAACAATTGTCCATTATAAACACCTCCTTTTTGTCATTTTTCCCTAATGCTCATTTTTTCCTAGTGCTCATGTCATGCTGAGTAAGTTTTGTGAGGGTGGTGGTATTTGGGAAAGGATTAGGTTTATTCTGTATCTCTTTCCACTCTGGTGCCAGGTATATTTGGTGGTACAAGATGACTTTTTAAATTTCAAATCTGGCAAAGCACAGAGTAACGTATTGCTTGCTATCTGTAAAGCAAATGGAGTTTACCTTTGCCATTTTACTGCAGTGCTTGTTCCTACTTTTCTTTTTTAATTATGTTTTATTTTAGTTTTCCCCTGTGTTATGGCGATCCCACAGTTGCAGTTTGCAATGGGAAAAGTGGTTGCATATTACAGGATGGAAACTGTCCATTTCTGCTTTTGCTGAACTGGAGAAGTTAGTCAGATGTGTCAAATAAATAGCATAAATCCTGATTTTCCAGTTAGGTATTTAACTAGTCTTGTAGGATGGGTGCTACTCAAGTGTGAAATATTCTTGTATATCACTGCTAAAGCACATGGCATTTTACATTTGCACATGCTTTGGTTTCATGGTAAAGTACTAATAAAGGTGGGAGAACAAAGCTGGCTCTGGTTTTTGTATTAGTCACTAATAGAAAGTGGCCCATGTAATTTCTCCTATATGCAAAGACACCTCTTGCTGTCAATATAGACACAATTCACCAATCAGCAGCAATAAAAGCTCTTTAATTGCATATTTTTGTTGCAAATATTTCGAAGTAAGCATGTCCAAAGTATAAAAAGCATAATTAAAATCTATAATTCAGCTATCTGGGTCCATTGATAGAAATACAGCCACATTTTAAATGAGCTTTAACAGTTTAATAGCTCTGTGCTTCAAAGAAAAGTAGATTAATACAAATAGCCTGTAAGGAAAGATAAAGGTTCAGATCTCAGCAATCTGTAAAACTTTGCATTTCTATGGAATCCAATTTCAGGCTGCACAAATAAAGTTAAGAGGATGAGTAAACTTACTGCATAGCATATTTTGTTATCCTAACCATTGTTGCTCATTGAATTAAATTTGATCATTCTGCTGAAGTTCCATTTTCGCTTCATATTCCTCATGATACAGATATGTTCTGTCTTTGATGTTCTCTAAATGTCATTGAGGCTAATGCCATATCAATTAAATATGCTGTTTGAGTACTATTTTTTTTCCCCACTAGTCAATCACTGACATTTTCTATACAGCTTAGCATTAGTATTCAGAAACAGATTTTCAAAAGAACCTCAGATTTTCAAAAGACTTCAGACCCTGGTGTGACATTTGTTTATTTAGGTACCTAAGGAGGGTAATTACTGTGCTGAAGAAGATGGTTTACCAGCTTCACATTAACTAGGATGGTTCCACTGTCATTAGTGGAAAATTGTGTGAGTAGTTGACTTGTTTAACAAGATTTTACCTCCTGGTTTGGTTTAGTAGGTTCAGATCCTGATGGCAAAAACTTTGGGACAGAGACTGAGAGGAACAAAATGAATAAAGATGTGAGTGTAACAATAAAAGAAAAAAATCTCAGTCTGACAGGAGGAATCCTTGAGGATTTTGTGAATTAGAGGAGTTTAATACATGGGACTGAATTACTTACAAGAGGTGGCAAAGTACTGTAGATTTGATGATTAGGGAGTAGGAAAGGAGTTTGCAGAGCAACGGCATTGATACAGGGCAGTGAAATTCTGAGGCTCTTAAAAAGAAGTGAGGGAAAATTTACAGGTGATTAGTTCAGGTAATAGATCAAATTGAATTCAAAAGGTTCTTGGTGTATTGTTTTGCATAATATGCAGTGTATTTGTTCAAGTTAATTTTAGATAGTTTATGTCCTCCTGCCTAAAGTAAATTTTGCCACCTGGTTGTGGTACTGGATGACACCGTATCTCTCACCTAAACCCAAATGATTTTCTTGTATAATTTACTAAAATGTTACTTTCTCTGTTGCCATTAACCAACCTTTGCTATAGAATTGGGAGATCCCATTCCCCTCCCACCCTTCCTAGGCCTCTGAACCCTTGGTGCTGGCTTCTGACAGTGGCACTGACAGTGATGCACTTGGCTTACTTGCAAAGAGATTTCTTCACCCCGTGTCAGATGTGGAGGAAAGCAGAATTCCTATTCATTCTGGCTTCTAATGGCAAGCCCTACCTTTGAGCAGCTGTAATTGCAACTTACCTGTTCTTCAAATATATAAACTTATTATAAGTTGATATCTCTAGGTTTTGTTATTATATTACATACTACCTATTATAGATATTACAGTTTGTACTTATTTTATTTAAAAAACCCCAATCCAACAACAAAAGCACTTCAGTTGTGTGGTGATGTGTTTATTTCCTTTCTTTTGGGAGCTGCTCTTTTTCTCAAAAATTCTGGACCGGTCAAGAAATATTTTGGAGAGGAGATAAACATTTTGGCTGAAATTTTACTGTTATGTACTTACCCAGCCTGTGTTTCCTTTACTTCCATTTTATAGGTGGATCTCATTAAAAATTCTTCACTGGAAGGGTTGTAAAGCATTGGAACAGGCTGCCCAGGGAAGTGGTGGAGTCACCATCCATGGAAGTGTTCAAAAAACATTAGATGTGGCACTTAGAGACATGGTTTAGTGCTGGGCCTGTCAATGTTATCCTAATGGTTGGACTCGATTTTAGAGGACTTTTCCAACCTTAATTCTCCATGATTCTACAATTCTATATTTTAGAAGCTGTGCTCTGTAATGCATTCCATTCCAAGGGAGCAGGGAGCATTTTGCATTAACAGTGCAGCAGAACAAAGGCAGGAAAAAATATTTCACCTCTTTCTACTTTTATTTTACTTTCTATTTTTTAGATGAAATCACCATGTGGAAAAGAGGGATTAAACCCCCCAAGAAAAATGATAGCTAAAAGACAGTGTAACAATCTTTCCTATCTATGTTAGTGAATATGTGCTCAGATGGGGATTGTTTAGGCTTTGAGTTTTACCAGATGGGTTCTGGAGCTGGATTCAGCTGTGTTAGCTGTAGAGGGGACTGTGGGTAGCCTGACTGGAGGTCTTGCAGTAAAATTCCCTCATATGGTGTATTTTTCTTCTTCTGATTGGCTGTAATTGTCACTAAAAAGTCAATGTCTGTTCTTATGCTGAGTGAAAATGAGCTGGGCTCTTTCTTACTTGGATACTCATTTGTAAATTAGATTAGAGATGAATTTGCAGCACAGCTAAATAACTGGGTGCAAAAATGGCAAATTTGTGGGTTCCTGACATTGGGGCATGAGCAGATCCAAGGAAAACTGTCCTCCTCTGTACAGGATGTGTCTCATGAGGCCAATGTGGGCCATAAAGAACGTGCTCTGCCAACAAGCCATGCCTCATTAGCTGAGACCAATCTTAAAAGATAGATCTTGAGCTTTCTTAAACTGAATTTGGCAGGTCTGATCTTTTGGGAAGAGCAGAGGTGTCCCAGACTTCTGCTAAGAAAGTGTGAGGACAAACAATAGGTTTGTTTGATTCGTGTGAGATTGGTGCTGTGCTGGGGACTAACCAAGTCAAAGAGAAATGTTGGTCAATTCAATCAAGCCTTAGAGGTGTAAATTTAGTTTTTCAAGATAAAATTTATCTTGAAAAGATAGTTTTTCAGTGTCTTTTAGTGTTTTTTCACTGTTTATTTGACACACTTTCATGGTTTTCTCTGTAAGAAGCACACTGACAGCTTCCTAATCACAATGTCCTATAATGTTATGAAATTCATTTGGTAGTTTGAATGTGTACATGTGCGTGTATCTCCATATACATACATACAATTTTCCATCATCCTCCCTTCACAGGATGCTTTAGGTGGGCTTTGAGAGCATCCTGCCTTCATATTTACTGTTACTGTGTCCTTGGGAGAATGTAAGAAAGTTCTGGACTCCTCTGAAATTAGCTGAATACCTGAAATATTCCTGAATACCCTTTGCAGTAATCATCTATGCAAGTATTAACATCATGTTTGTGTGTGCAGAGGGGTTTGAAGAAACCAATTTTGAGGGATGTTTTACATGAATTTGGACTAATGGCAATCACTATGATAGCATAACAGCCAGGTGAAATGTGGGAACCCTGGTTGCTCAGAATTTTAGACTTTCTGTGCTGACAGACACTGATCCCCAAGAGAACACTGCATTTGACCTGAGGCTGTGGAGAAGGCTTCCAAAATTGAATGATAATTTAGGATTATAATTGAATGATAATTTGGGATTATAACTGAATTATAATTGGGATTATGGGTGTGTAGTTTGAATAGAAGTGTGTAATATCACATGGTGGAAAACTTAGAGTTTAAGGTTTTAGAATATAGTAACATAAAAAGCAAGATGGAGGTTTTAGGGCAGTGGCTGGTCCTTCCTCTTCACCACCTTCTTCATCTTCTTCTTCAAGGGTTTGGGTGGTTTTGTGTAATTGGATAAAGAAGTCCACTGCAGGGCACAGGTGGCTGGTTATCGGGTTAAAAGTAAAAAATAATTTAGGTGTCATTTCTTAATTGGGCAGTTTATCCTTAAAAGGCCTTGTAGAGGGAGAGACGTGACTCCATTTTTAGTGTGTTAGAGTGAAGTGCTGTAGAACTCATGGTTTGTGAGATTGTAACATAGATAAGAACTCATAAATATCTGAGCCCAAACAATGAAATGTGAGCTTACTCATCTGTTTTATCTGTTTGCTTCAACAGAGACATGTAGAATGGAAATATATGGTGTCATATTAGAAGCTGGAGCTCAGATGTTCCCCTTATCTAGAGAGTGCATGATCAACCTGTGGATATTTGCATGTTCATCTGTTCTCAACCTCCAAAACTGATTTGAAAATTGTAGTGGGTCATTAGCCAGAGTAAAGAACTCTTCAGCATTAATTCATAAATACTCTCAGGTACTCTAAAGCATTTCCTCCAAAAAACTGAAGTCAAAAATTGGGCCGATGTCAGAGCTTTGTTGAACTGCTTTGGGTACTGTCAGGACTGACATTTTCTTTGGAAATCTGGAAAACAGAATCAGCTCCCTGACTGCCATCTCTCCCTTTATGGAATAGGCTAAAATGCTGGGGATGATCTAATTCAGAATGTCAAATATTCAGTGCTTGTTGGAATCAGTAATTCCAATGGTTATAGAGCTTTCCTCCGTGTCTTTCTGTCATTTAAAAAGAAAGTAATACTGACAAAATGCTGAAATAAATGTATTAATATTTCTATTTACTTTGTAAGGTTAACTTCAAGTAAAGTTGAGCCTGATAACACACAGTGAGAAATAGTTGCAGAAAATCCCAGAGAAACCAAGTTTATTAAAATTGCTTTCTTTCTTCAAACAGTCAAGCTGATGAATGCCAAACACTGCATTATGCAATGGTTTTAGTGCTACCTGAAAGGAAAGGGAATATCACTATATAGCCACAACTTCAGAAGTGATACTGCTGTAACCTGCTATCCTCCCCCAAATCCCTAGATATAGATTCTTCCCTGTCACCATCTGGATGCAGCTTCCTGGAGGTTTTTCTAAAACACACTTTCACCTAACAGTTGAATTTAAATATAGCCTCTCTGTTGCAGGCTGGAGGGTTAAGTGTCATTTCAGTGTAACAGTCAGCATATGGTGCCTGGCGCAGGAAGAAAGAAAATTGAAGTCGAAGCCAAGCTGTCAGGAAGCTGCTGCATGTCTCTAAGATAAACTGCAGAGTTTCTGCGGTGCTTCAGGGCTCCTTTCTGATATTTATATCTGTATTTGACACTTTTGGAGTGGTCACAAGGTGTCCTTGGAGGGCAAAGAAAAAATTAATCAAAATTTCTGGTGTGCTGGCATATGTAATTAAAAAGCGGTTGAGACAATTGCTGCAATTAGTGAGCAGCTCTTTTCAACTGCAAACCTGGATGAAGAGAGAGTGTTTTGAGCAGAGGGACTCCTCTGAGCAAGGCTCATAGGTGTGCTTGCCCATCTGGCCTCCAGATTTCACAAACCTCTTAGGAACAACAGGTGAAAGGCCAGGTTAGACCCAAGGCAGCCTTTGGGTTTTCCAGCTATTTTCCCTTCTAAGGCAATCTTTTTCCCTATTTGCTTCTTATCGCTTTGGTTGACTTAAGAAAACTGCCTTTTAGTGGAGAGAGTAAATCCAACAGAGGGAATGCTGCTCTTGTAAGGGAAAGAGCATTGCCAGGCTTTACTAAATCATTACAGCTTCCCTACAATTTATCTCTTGTGTAGACTGGATGGAAGAGGTTGCCCAGAAATTCTGGGGCAGCTGCCTCATCCCTGGAAGTGTCCAAAGCCAGGTTGAATGGGGCTTGAAGAAATATGGTCTAGTGGAAGGGGCAGGGGGTGGAACTGGATGAGCTTTGAGGCACCTTCCAATTGAAACCATTCTCTTCACGAGATTTAATTCTGGAACCACATGAAAATTTTCTCAAAGAATGGTCTAAGAAACTGATCACCTTGGTTGGGATCAATGGGAAAATCACGGAGTGAGACCTCTAGGAGCACATTTTGGGAATGAAATGGCCACATCCAGTGGCTGACAACAACGTGGGTTGACCAAGGTTAAATCAAGTGTGACCCACCTGATCACCCTGAGGGCACTGACTGCCCTATCCCTCCACTGTAGTGAGGCTTTGGACAGGCTCACAATGTGCTTGAGTTCAACTTTTGATGTTGCAGCCCAGATGGGAGGACAATCACATGGACAGCAAACACAGCTGGACTGCTTTCAGATGGTCTGGGGTGAGGGGCCTCATCCTGTCCTCCCGTAAACTGAAACAACAGTGGTTCAGATCACATGTGGGGAGGAACTTTTTCTCCATTAAGACAGTTAAAAACTGGAGAGGTTGCCCAAAGTGATAGTGCAGTCTCCATTTTTGTCTGATTTCATCAGGAGGTTGGACCAGTGACCTTCTGAGGTCCCTTAAGCCTGTGGTTCTGTGACCCTTATAACATTGCTGAGCTAGTGAGATGGCACTGATTGCCACTACCAGTGTTCAGAGAATATTTTTCTCTCAAATATCAGCTTTTCAGTAGACTGAAAACCTCAGCTGTTCCTTGTGTGGGCTCCCCTCCAGACTCTTCACCATCTCCATGTCCCTCCACGCACTAACAGCTCAAGATCTCTCTTGCAGTGTTTGATGGTTGCAGTGCAGTGCTGTGATGGCAGCTGCATTCAGGGAGGACACTGAGGGTGAGGTGAGCACACTGAATCCTTCAGAAAGATCCATGCCACTGTTTTCAACAGAAAACACTTTCCATTTTGGGTAAACGTAGAGGAACTTCTCCCCTAACCTCTCCCAAACCACAGTGAACACCACTTCTGTCTTTACAAAAACACAGCTTTTCATGAAAGAAGGAAAAATGAAACTGTGAGGAAGACACACAATCTGTCTATACTTCTAACTGATGAAAAGCATTTTCCTGTTGAAAAGAGTTTAAAAGTCCTTGTCCAGCTACATTGTTCATTTCTTGCAGAGAAAGGATTCTCCACTGTATTATCTTCGGGATATTCCATTGTGTTTTCTTTATGTATGGCTCAAACATATCTGCTTTATAAGATGAAAAAATAGTCAGTGGTATATGTATGTATTCTGGGAGATTTACTCTGTGGGTTTAAAAGAGTAGGCTCAGGTCTTTCTGCATTAAGTTCTAGAAAAATGCTGATTTATACAGCTCATTAAGGGTCTCAGAGCTAACTTCTAACTGAGAAAATATGGGTGACTAAGCTTATATACCTTTGTTTGAAATAGATTCAGAGTCCAGGGCTTAGGGTGCTTTTTGCAACTGAGAAAACTTCTGCCCAAATCCCTTTTTCCTTATAGATTCATTGTGTGACCATGCACAAATCCTTTAGCCTGCTTTGCCACAGATAAAACCAATTTCCTGCCTCACAGGAATCTGTCAGAAGGAATAAATGTAAATGTGCCCAGGTACTGTGGCAAGGGTAGGGGGTGTGGAAATTAACTGAGCACCACTTTTGCTCAATCTGAACTTGTTTGACCTTTCTCATTTAAAATTTAACTTTGTGTATAGGTTTAAGGGGATTGTTTCCTGCATGTGTGTATGTGTGTCTTCTCATCTGAATCATCTAGAAATGAAAAACATAGTAGGAGGCAGTAATTGTGATTATAAATTGAGCTTATGATGAACAAGTTGCACTTTTTTTAGCACAGAGGGATGAATTTCTCTTTTTCAAAACCATAATCTTGCATGATTTAATCCTTGGTTTTACAGCACTGTTGGGATTTTCAGTGTACTTGTAGTGTGTGGTAGGTGTGATTTCTACTCAAGGTGTTCTTTGCTCTTTGTAGAAGGAAAAGCAAAGTGATGGATGAAAGATTTAAGGACAAATTGTCCAATCTTTTCACCCACCAAAAAGCAGGATCTGGTTTCCACGTGATGGCTTTGTGAGATGTGAGCTGCAGATGTGTTTCTAAAACAGCTCCACACAGATCTCTTGATCAAGCTCTTGGAGCAGACCATGGTGAAGTACAGGGTCAGAAGGCAAGAAAAGCCTGATTCAAGTTTTCTCTGGACTAAAAGGGAGAAGAAGGAAGGTTTATCTCAAAAACTGGAAGCTTAAAGGAACAAAGGATACTATGGATTATCCAATAAATACTAGTTTTCAATGTCACCTGGCCACAGAAGAATTTGTAGGCATTTTTTGGACTCCATCACTATATTCAATGCCTTTTAGCTGCAAATAAGATTTAGATTCAGAGTGCTTAATTTATGGTTGGAGGTACTTCAAGAGAGAGCCAGCTGTTCAGCCATGGTTCCTGGGATAACATCATTCACTCAAGGGAGAAGGAGGAATCTTTAATCCACAAATTGTGGGGCACCACTCATTGCCCTGCACTGTGCTGGGTCAGATCAGATGCATTCCACAGTCCTCTTGACCTTAAAACACTTGGATATAAGAATCTCTGAAACAGTGGTGCTCCTTGCCCACAGATCATCATCACCCTGTCACTAGAAATGAGGGGACAGTCTGTGCAATGAGAGCAGCTGCTGCACCTTCCACATCCTACCACAGAGCATCTTAATGCTGCATTTACTTTCCCTCCACTATTTACACTGCATTCCTCATTGAAAGCACCACACAGGGATTATTTGTTTCTCACTTTCCCCCATGAATCATTTAAGACAGCTGGGGGTTGTCATCATGTGGTTTTTTGGTTTTTTTTGGTGTGGGAGTCAACAAATATGTATAAAGCACTACAGGCAAGACAAATTTTAACAATTCACATCCAGTTCTTTCACTGTGGTCCCTTTTGAAAATCTGCTTGTTTGACCCAGAGAAGGTGATGACAACTGTAATAAAGTCACTCCAGGAAAGTTTCTCTCATTGATCTGCTTGGACAAACAACAAGGATCAAGATTTTGCAGTGTGAGCTCTTAACAATCTTGGAGACAGTGAAAGGGAAAAAATGTGAATAAGAGGTAAGACACAAATGTCTTCAGGAAGGTGGAGAAGATTGGCAAGCGGCTTTTGTAATCACCATCAAAATTTGACTATTTCTTCAGCAGACCTAGTAAATGTGAAGAAATGGATCTGGGGAAGAAATATTCTCCCATGTTAAAAATAGACTTCAAATACTGGAGTGAACAGATTAAATCTAAAACTGTTTGTGAATGAAAAATCCATTGAGGGATTATTCAGTTCAGCTGAAGGTCTTTATTGCATTTTTAAAGTGTTGAATTTTGACATTTTCACCTCATTACTCACCCCATTTTCCGGATGATTTAGGAATATGCTGAACAAGAGAGATCCATGTGGGACACAATAATCTTCTCCCTTGTGCACAACCCATCATTTTTTTCCCCTATATTTGTTTCCTGTCTTTTAGCAATCCACTAGAGGATCTTCTCTCTTGTCCCATTGCACCACAGCTTCTTTAGGAGATTTTGGCTAGGAAACTTCTTTAATGCCTTTAGAAAGCTGAGTGCTCTAAGATGAAAGTGAAGCTGTTTCTGTTTGGATAGAGGCAGGAACACCCTCCCCCTGGTAATCCCCTCCAGAAGAGCTGTAATGGGACCAAGCACAGCCAGTGTCACTACAGCAAAATCATCAAAGCCTGCCCATTTTTCCCTCCATACTGCAGTGGTATCCTGGGACAAATCCTGCCACAGGCAGAGCAACTATTTGTGCCTCACCAGAGACATTTTGCCTAACACTCCCTTGTGCTGTTGATCAGACCCTGTTCCTACTTTCCCAGTGCCTTCCATCACAGCTCACACCCTAAGCAGTAATAAACCTTCATCCCCTGAACCCACACAACCCAAATTCCTGGGTTTAAATCCTGACCCACACTGAGGAGTCAGAGCTAGGTGAGCACGTGTCCTCACAGCCCCCTCTGATCACATCTGTCTCAGTTAATTTGTAGCTGTATAAGATTTAACCTGTAAATGAAAAGTGCAAATTGAATTTCTACTGTTACTCAGTAGGCAGGCCAGGTTGCCTGTGGGCTTGGTAGCAGATGTGCAGTAAAAGAGGCCTCAGTACCTTTCCAGTGCCATTTATGGCGCACAGAAATCCACATGACCCTTGGAATGCTGACTGTGGTACCAACTGTGAACAGAGAAAGAAATCAAAAATGCTTATGTGCAAGGTGGGGTGTCTTCCCCAGGAAATTTCCTGCTAGTAGTCTTGGATAATACAAAGAAACTACACTGAACAACTACAAGAAGGTATAGTGAAAAACACCTAAATATTTTCATGTGCCCCTTGATCCTGGTTAAAAGCTGATATATGGGTTTTCCACAACACTGTGAAAAAATTGCATTATGACAGTTTATACAGGCTGAGTTATTCTCATGTTTTTATGTGATAGATTTAGAAATCTGTTTTTAAAATGAGTCAACTAAACCCCAATTTTGATGCGAAATTTATCCTGGAGTGGTCATGCATTTTTTCCAAAGCAAAGCATTTGCTTGTGTTATATCAAAATGTCAGTTAGTTTTTATTTTGCATGTTATTCTCAGTCAGAATATCATTCATGTGGTACACAATGATCTCCCTGGATAGAAATGTGTTCCATCTCCCGGATTTGTAAATGAAAGCTGTAGTTGGGCACAAGCTGTGCCAAAATTTGTTTTGTTGCTGTGTTGTGCCTTTTTCTGCCTCCAAGGGGGTAATTGTGGCATTTAGTTTTGTATTTAAGATATTGTAGAGGCAGGAGAGGAGAGAAGGGTAAAGAAGGGTTAAGAAAGTGTGACCCAGCAATTTGTTGGGAAATTAATATTTAATCTGAAAAGCAGTAGTGCTCTCCCAAGTTGAAGAATGTGATATGTCCACTGGGAGTGGCCGTTTGATATCTTCTGTTATCTGTTAGCTTGCCAAAACTGATTAAATTATTATCTTGAAGTGTTCAAGGGCACATTGGATGGGACCCCAGCAAGCTGGGCTGGTGGAAGGTGTCCCTGCCCATGGCAGGGGTGGAACTGGATGGTCTTTAAGGTCTCTTCCACCCCAAACCATTGCTGCTGAGAATCTGCATTAGGATTCTGTACAATAATATGTTTGCATAGCTCTGGGGCACAGAATCAATGACCAATAACATAAGGAAGACAGGAAAACGAACAGGGAAAATGCTGCATGATCTTCCCACGTGCATCAAGGTGCAGCTCCACCTGTCCATCACCTTTCTGTCCTTCTTGCTTCAGTGGGGAAGCAGTGCCAAATTCATGGGGTCATTCCACATGCTTCTAGTGTGAGTCACAGAATCCTCTTGCAGAATCATAGAATCCTCTTGCAGAATCACAGGATCCTCTGGTACAATCATAGAATGGTTTGGGTTGGAAGGGACCTTGAGCCCATCCTGTTCTAACCCCATCACACCTTCCACACCACCAACCCATCACACTTTATCTTTTATTTTAGAGACTACTTAGGCAATGTTCACATTTTATTTATTGCTGTCTCAGAAGTGTTTTCCAACTATACTTGGCAATACATTTCTTTAATAAAATCCAATTTAAAAGTTGTTACAGACAGGTTATAAATCATTCTTTTTCTTTGATCTGCAAGAACTTGCTTACTTCTTGCTCTAAGCCTCATCCTTGAACACTTCCAGGATTCCAAGTCCTTCACTAAAAACAGAAGGCAGGATATCTAAAAGTACAAGAGACAATGCACAACTAGATCCATGGAATGTGCTGTGACAAGCTAGTAGAAGGAGAAATACGTATGTGAATATTTCTATGAGAAACCATGACAGCTGTTTTCTTGGCAAGGCTGTGAATGTTCATATTCTGATTTTTGAGCTGATAACCAACGGGGCAATGAAGAAATTTGCTTCCATGGTAAAGCACTGCACAATTAAACCTTCTCAGCTGAGTGCTGAGTGCCTTCAGCTTCCAGGGAAGCTGAGTACCTCACAGGCTTGCATTCCCTGCCAGATGCTTTGTAGATGTTAATCCACCCATCTGTGAACCATCCACTCTACCCCAGCTGGAGGTGGGATACAGAAAACACAGGGAAAATAGCCTGTTAAACCACGGCCATTTCCTATACTTGCACTGAAATGTGTGGCAGGACAGATCAAGGAAATGCATTTGAGAGAGAAACATTTAATTAATTTCTTTTTTTTTTTCTCTCCTCATATTAATATTATAAATTTACTGTCTATTTATTGATTTTATTTAGCTCATTTAGAACTTTTGAAAGTGCCAGACTACTTAAAAAATCATTCTAAATCATCAAACGAGCAAGCTTGGCAACACATGCAGACTCTGCCCTCTAGATCCAGTTGCTGTGTTTCAAGGGCATTGCTGAGAGAGGTGCTGTGGGGAATGGGAGAAGAGAGCACAAGGGAAGAGTATAAAGTCAACTTCAATTCCTAAAAGGCTTTTTGCCCTGCTAAGAATCCCAGCCAGATGTAATCCAGGGCTCTTACTGAAAAACAGAAACCAAAAATCCAACAAAAAAGGATTTTATTTCTTAGCCAGCTTGTGTTGGGTTTCAAGTTGCAGCCTGGGTTTAAAGTTTAGCTCCAGAAGGAGAAAAGCAAATCAAGGGTCTGATCAGCTGCCAGTGTTCAGGAGAATATTTCGCAGATAAAATATTTTGATTTTGAATCATCATCAGCTTCCAACCTTTGATAAGTATTGAACTTCACTCAGACTACCTTATGACACATCAGCAGGTATGTTAAAGGAGCCCTTGACCTGGGAGGAATTAATATATCACTAAAGCATGTGACTTTAACTGTTCAACTGGTAATATATATATTTTCTGCAGAAACCAGCTTTTAAGATATTTTTCATCTTTCCCTTTACTCTCTCTTTTCCTCTAAAGCTTTAGAATTTGATATCTGTCCTCCTCTAGCTAAACTTAATATTTTATCTGAGTGCTGAGATGAAAATATGCAGATTTTAAATAGAAGAAAAGCTGTTTACAGGCGTTAGATTTCCCTTGCTTTCCAATCTGTGCTGCAAAAAGCAATGAAGCTTACTCAAAGTATAAAACACAATTTGCCTTGGACATCTCACCTCCATTTAAAATAGTTTTGCACCTGTCAATGAGGTCATGATTTAAAGCATATTCAAATTGCCTTTTACAGAGGACTGTCACAGCTCACTAATAATTGTCCCTAGTCAAGCAAGGAAATTCATAGGATGTTTTCCTTTTTTTTTCCAGTGGAAATTGAGAAATGGTGTAATAGGTTATATACCTTAATGTCTCTAAGTCTTGCAGCTCATCACCACTGTAAATAAATTCATTGTTTTCCCATTACTATTCCATTCCGTTTATCACCCCTTCTGAGAAATATATTATATTATATTATATTATATTATATTATATTATATTATATTATATTATATTATATTATATTATATTATATTATATTATATTATATTCATATGCCTCTAGGAGTTTGTTGAATTCTTATCAGATATCAGGTGAAGTTGCTGCTCTACCCTTCCTATCTGAAAGCTCTTAGCCAGGCCCTTTGGAAGACTGCAGGAGGGAAACATTCCTAGAATGTTCACATGTGGGACACAGTGAAGAGGAAGAGGAGCCTTAGCCCTGAGCAGAGCCATAACTTAAAAATCTCATTGCTTTGGTTTCCTTTCAAACAATGCTGGGCTAAAGGAAAGATCTCTCATCTTGCAGAATTGACCCCAGTGGGAAGGGACGATAAGTGGTGTACAACCTTGTTGCATAAAAAATCGGTCTCAAAAGTGAAAACAAGTTCTGTGTGTTTTTGATAGGCTGGAGAGCCTTTGGGTAATTATCAGTATCTTTCCATGAAAAATGGAAATAAACAAACTGATGAATAAGGGCATTTGCAGTAGAGGAATTGGAATGGGTTTAAATTTCTTATCTTCATAGCAGATGATTCCTTTTCTTTACCCTAAACATGCATACTTTTTCTTTAATTTAATCTGACCAGCTCTTTTTCCTTTTCCTAGCCCCTGGTAAACACAATTGTGAGCCTATAAAATCCCTCTCTCTTTATCTGTTATGGGGATGCAGCAGCAGTTTGCAGCAGCTCCACACATTTTCAAGTCAGTAAAAGTGACACTAGTTCTAATGTAATAAGCTTAGAAACTGCATTTATTTAAGCAGCTAATGACTCTTGCTACAGTAAGTTTTCATTAGCTTGTTTTTTATTTTCTTTCTGTTTTCAAGTCCCCTCTATTGTGTAAAGAATGATGAAGCTTGGTACCATGGCAGAGGCTTTTGATTTGCTTGCAAGCAGCAGCAGTTCTTTGAATGGCCTCGAGCTGCACTAGGAAAGGTTTAGATTAGCTGTTAGGGGGAAAAAAATATCACAGAAAGGGTTGTAAGGCATGAAAGGTTTTTTCCAACTTTAGTGACTCCTTCTGGAGGGGGCTGACAGCTGGTCTGTGAGTTAAGAGTTTGGGCTAGCAGGGGAAGAAATTGAAAAGGGGAGAAATTGAAAAGGGAAGGAAGTGGCAGAGGGAAGGAAGGAAGGAAGGAAGTGGAGGGAAGGAAGGGGCGGAGGGAAGGAAGGAAGATGGGAAGATAGGAAGATTTGCAGTTAGAGAAACAAAACTAATACGTGCCTTCAGGATTTTTGTAAATGCTTTCCAAACCTGTTCATGCAGATTCCTGTACCAATAAATAGGATCAACTGTTTATTGTGACCAATGATTTAATTACAGGCTTTGTCAAGAAACATGCTCGGTTAAGGAATGTATAAAAGAGGAGAAGAAGCAGCAATAAAAAAGGCCTTTGATACATTGCTAGGAGTGTAATTTCTGTCCATCTCCTCTATGACAATTCCTTGCCTCTATGATTCCATGAATGTCCAATTCTCTGAATCTTCTGCACCATATTCCCTTTTCCAAAATCCCACAAGTATGTCTGAGGCACATCCAACATTAGCCAGGCACATCCAACATTAGAACCTCTCACATCTATGTAAAGGCACTTGTTTTGCTGTTCCTTGGGAGATGATGTCAGCCTGCAATATTCAAGGACTTTACCCACTGAAGCATAACCCTTCCCTTCATCTAAATATTATTACACTGCAAATAATATTTTTTTTTATTCTTTGTTACCTAAATTGCTTTAGCTGGGGTAATTACACGTGCTTCTGGTGTCTTATGCAGAGGCTGTTTTTGTGATTCTCCTTTTCAGTCATCTCCTTAGACCTGACGTGGCCTAACACCTTCCCTACTATCTGGGTAGCTCTGGTTTGAGGGCTTGTTCATCACCAGTAATTGAAGCAAGGAAATTAAATCCAATAAATATATAAATAGAAAGATGTGTAACCACAGTAATAATCTGTATGAGATGTAGAATTTAGCTGACTGTAGCTCAGCTGCCTCTAAATCAGCCTTAGCAGAATATTTAACCAGCTTTTCCTATGTACACTGCTGAAAAGTCTCAACAATTATATAATGATTTTATTTTCTAGGCAGGTAGAACTTTAGTTGCTGCTTTTCTATATAAAATCTTGTGTGTTTCAGGGCATCCTGACAGTTCAAAGCAGGGCATTCTTCATTAAATGCTCTCTACTTTGGAAGTGTCCTCCAAGCCACTTGGATTTTGTGTCTTTCAGAAGTATTTATGCATTTCTCTGTGCCTTTGTGGGATTAGATTGCAGGATAGAAATATGTCAGATTGGACTTTTAAAAGTATTTCTTTAGCTTTCAGGTGTCAAAGCAGATATTTGTTTAGGAAATAGGTAATGAACAGTGGACATAATAAAAAGTCAAAGCCTGTTTTCAGTAAGTATGGCCAGGGACCATATAAATACTGTTAGAAAAAGCAATGTGAGCTGCACTGCAAGGTCTCACTTCCAGTTTTAGCCATACTGTGTTTTCTCATTAAAACAAGGAGCAAGAAGTAGGTTGTGAATCAGCGGCAGCGTTTCCTAAATTGACCTCGCCTTTGGTGCCAGTAATAGAACTGGGTCTTTATGAGTGTTCATGCCTCTTAACATGCCCAGCTGGGCCATGTCTTTATAGGCACTTATGCTATTTGCATCACAGTGGCAGGACAGATGAAAAAAGTCCTGGGGCCATGCAGCTGCCATTTCTTTAAAGTACCACCACTCCAGCACGTTTAAGGCTTTAAACAAAATGTGTTTTAATGGGTTCCCTCTGTGTTCAGACTAAGTAAAAAAATATCTATATAAGCTGACACGCTGGACTTGAGTGCAAAAGACTCCAGTGTACCTGCTGGGATGGAAGAATCTGGAATATAAGAGATGAAGGAAACATTTGAGCACCTGGGCTGTCCCAGCTGTCCAGTGTGGACAACCCACTCCTTCCACTGTCAGCAGGGAGGATTCTCCTAGGAATGCAGAGGAAGAACTTACTGCTTTTCTTGGTGAGAAAATGCTGTTCTCCAGTGGACTAGGGGCTCTGAAGAGAACTGATATATGAGACACCAGGAATTGAAAATAATTCAGCAAGTCATTCAATGTGGGTTTATGAATAAAGCTACCAATAAGCCAAATTGTAGAAGATGGGGTAAAAATCAGTAGCACTAATAGTGATGCTGTAATAGTTGTCAACTCTACAGATATTTCTTATAATTGAGAGAGAAAAAAGTGTTTCTATAGTTGGAAAAGATCTATCTACAGAAATAATCACACATGACTGGAAGAGATACGATCCATAATCTGTCTGAGTGTCTTGGCCAAAGGGTTCCTTTAACACTGCTTGACCCAAAAGGCACAGAAATGTTAAAGGAAAGGGATGGGAGCCCCAAAGCCTGACTCCCTTTCCATTCATGAGGTTTATTTTCCCTTCAGCTCTACACTGAGAAGCTGCTTTTTGGTTCTTTGCCTCTGACTGACTGGGCTGCCATGAACTGAAACATTTTCCTATTTCATTTCAGCAGTAGTTTCACTCCAGTGGTGGATGAAGTGATTCAGCTTCAGGGCCTATATACACCTCAAAGTTATTCTGAGACCTTAATGCTATTTTGTATTTTAAAAGCCACTACACAAATGAAATTTTTTTTCCATATTAATCAAAGTCAAAATATTTGCTTATTTTAGTTACTTTATTCTCAGTTGAGAAAACACAAATAGTGCAAATTTTAAATAGTATCCTTCCTGAACCAAAAACATGGTGTCTTTATCAAGATGTTCTGTTTTTCTTGTTGGCTCTTTTCCTCACATTTCAATGTACCATCCCATAATAACAGCATCACTGTCTGTGTTAGTTATTAAATTAGCTTGAGCCAAGACCAGGCAATAAGTAAAGGATGGTTCCTTCTGCCTCTAGTAACTAGATAATTAAAAAAATGCTGCTTATGTTAAGAAATAATAAAAATTATTTTACCTTATAGTATAGATTAATTGAAAAAATAATGCATAAGAAGGTTATAAGGTTAAATTGTACCTCGTACAGAATGGGAAAAGAAGTCTTTTGATATTTCATATTAACAGAGCAGAAGAAGTTTTGGTTTTTCTTTTCCTTTTATTATCACCACAGATATCAAAGTCCATAGATCCAAGAAGTCCATGGATACATGCAGTATCTTGGGTGTCACTATAGCATTTCCAGTGTGTGCAGCACATCTCACAATTCAGGTTAAAGAGGAGCACAGGAAGCAAGAAATGCATGCATGGCAGCCAATAATCTGTTCTGAAACCTGGGCTGTGCTTGTGACAGTATTTTGGACTAGTCACCTTCCTGAGGGCATTCTCAGAATTAATTTTTGGGATTCTAAAATATTTCAGTTAACATGGGATTTGTCTTTAGGCAAATGAGTAACTTTGGCTTATTGGCTAAAATTATTGTGATGAGACTGAATTGAAATATTGAAGAAATATGCAGAGCAATGTCCTTTATTTTAATAAAGTTGTGTATAGGTTTTGTAAGTTCAGTCTTGCAATCTTGTTTTATTTTAAGAGGATAATGCCTATATATATGTGCATGTGGATTTTAATTTAAAACTGATCTTTATTTACTTGCATTGAAAAAAAAGATAGGAAACACATCTCTTTTCCTCTCCACAATTCCAGTAAAATCACCAGATATTATATTGGACAGAGTAAATGACATTGTATTCTGCTGTAGGACAAGTTGTAGCTGTGACAGAACCATATGAGTGCAGGGGCAGCTGTTTATAATGGAAATTTCTGTAGGTATGAGGAGGTTACAGAAAAGATTCAATATACAGCTATAATATACAATCCAAAATGTGTTGCAGGTAGTATAAAACAAAGAGATTGCTGAAGACTGGATGGTAGGGATGTGAAATGCAAAGCCTGGGAGGGCTGTTTCATGTTTTTTGAAATTTAGTAGCATTATGTATTTAATTTCTTCATCCTCTGCTAGATCTTTGTTGTTTTTATGGTTTAGTTTCTCTCCCTTTAGTAACTAATGGGTGATATTAGAGAAATGGAGTATTTAAAAAGAAAAAGCATAGGTTTAATATTATTTTAAATGTGCAGATAAAACAATTTGTTCAGTGACAATAGAAGTTCAAAGGATTCTTGTTTTGGTGTTTGTTGTTATACTGATTTTCTCACTTGGAAATAGAATTACCATTTAGAAAAAACCATGAAAAAAGTCAGCAAAAGTCGATGTTATTGAAAATTATATTTTAATTGTACTCTCTTTAATGAAGCAATTTTCATTTTCAGAAAAGTAATGACGTTCTTTGAAAAATAATCTTTGCTATCCAATCTCAACAATATTGCAAAGCTAGTTTTGGATGTGTGATAAGTTTTGGAGCTACATCTTTGGATACAAATGTCTTTCCACAGTTTGCATGACCTTAATAACAAACTTCTGAAATATAAAGATATTCTGAAACCATAGCAGATACCTTCCTATACCTTCCTATACATACATATAATGTATATATAGGAATTGTACATTATACAGCATGAAATGAAGCCTGAAATTTATCCAGGGTGGAGACACCTCCTTGTTTTGGTGCTGAAAAGCTTTGAAAATTATCTGGGTTACACCTTTGAAAGTGAAGAGCCTGTGCTGGTATTGTTTGGACTAATTACAGTAATATATTTAGATTTAGGTTAGATATCTTAGAAATCTTTGCCTATGAGGGTGGGCAGGCCCTGGCACAGGGGTGCCCAGAGAAGCTGTGGCTGCTCCTGGATCCCTGGAAGTGTCCAAGGCCAGGTTGGATGGGGTTTGAAGCACCCTGGGATTGTGGAAATGTCCATGGTTGACCTTAGAATGACTTTAAAATGGCCTTAAGATCCCTTCCAACCCAAACCAGTCTGGGGTTCTGCAGCCAGCTGGGACAGTGGGAGGTGTCCCTGCCATGGCAGGGGTGGCACTGGATGGGCTTTGAGGTCCTCCCAACCCAAACCATTTCGTGGCTCTGTGGTTCTGTATTTCTGTTCATGGCCCTTCAGGTGCAGTAGAACACACCGAAAATGGAAATATGTTTGGGAATGCAGCGTGGTTTTGGGGGAAGAAGGGTGTGAGGTGGTGCCACATCAGCTCCTCTGGTGCCAGAAGTGTGAATCCTGCTCAGTCTTTGCTGCCCCATCATAGAGCCAGGCCTATGTGGTGGAAAGCTGTGAAAGGAGGTGCTCTGTGGCAGGAACTCTCCTGTCCCAAGCTGTTAGCTCATCCTGTAGCACTCTGCATTCAGGTGATTTTGGTGGACTCACTAGGGCTGGGCTCAGCCTCTGGAACCTGCATTGCAGCAGCACCTGAATGCCTCAGTCCGGGCATTTTACTCGAGTGAATTGTGTGTGCAGGGATTTGCAGGGAACAGAATAAATTCAGAAATGCTTTTACCAGTAAAACCTTCAGTGATTAATATTCTTTCCTTCTAAAATGTTTATTCTTCTAAAATGCTGTGCCTTGGACAGGGAGAGTCCAACTGATTAATTCTGGAAGGTTTTCTTCCCTCTTGTTTCTGGATTGCTGTCTGAAGCCTCCAGAGTGGTGATCAGCTCTGGCACTGAGATTTCTGCCTGTGCAGCTCATCTCTGTGCACTGAGGTGGAAACACAAACTGTACAGGGGTGCTCATTAATGCAGAAATCCTTCTGAAATGCACTTCAATTGTCCATGACACACACATAGTACTTACCATCCCATATACAGTGACAAGGCTTTCTTTCTGTACTTTGTGATTGGCTCTATTAAACCCCAACATTTCTTGACTAATCTTTTATATTTGGAAACAGAGAACTTTCTTATAAACTTCTCTGCATAGTGGTTGGTTACAAATTTGTTTGGTCTTCCTTTAGATTTACACTGATATGTCAAGCACGTTTTGGATATTTTCTTTAAAGATTGTAAATTCTAAATATTAATTATGAGTTAATTCTAATTTTTTTTATCATTATTTTTGAGATAGATTCAAATGTTTGTTTTTACTAGAGTCTGCCATGTTTTATTTTGGAGGTCCAGAGTCCTTACAGCTATATCATGATTCTAGTCAAGGAAAATTAAAACTGTTGTTATTTTTTGAAAGATTATTATTAAATAAATTTCCTAACATGAGCTAGGATTCAGTGTACTGATAACTGTTAACTGTACTGGTAAAATTCAAGTCAGAAAGTGACAGATAGAAAACCATGCATAAATTAAGTTTTAATTTCCCTCTTACCTTTTCCAGTTGCTTTGAGTTTTGTATATTTTAAAAGTTGGAGGGCTTGATATTATTTATTAATTTCTTAAATCTTTAGCTGGTCATTAGGAGCAGGAGTTTGGTCCCTTGGGGTCGTTCAGAGGAAGAAGAGATCAACAGAGCTCAGTCTCAGGCAGGCTTGGGCTCAGGCTCCTGCTGAAAGATATCATTAATTTTCAGGATGAATTGGAACATTGCAGGGATTCTGGCTTTTTTGGCAAGTGCAACTAACATCCCTTTCTAAATCTGAACAATATCACAGTGTGTGCTTGCACAGGCTGGGCTGACAGGGTATTCTTAATGGTGAAATAATGAACAATGAAAAGTCATCCTGTAGCAGACTGTCAGAACAGGAGGAAATGGCCTTAAGTTGTGTCAAAGGAGGTTTAGATCAGATATTAGATACAATTTCCTCACAGAGAGGATAGTCAGGCTCTGTCATGGGCTGCCCAGGGCAGGGGTGCCTTGAAGGGTTCAAAAATTGTGTGTTTGTGACACTTGAGGCCATGGTTTAGTGGTGAACATGGTGGTGGTGCTGGCTTGATTTTCCAACTTTAACAATTCTGCAATTCTGTGAAATGCAAGCATAAGAAAGAGAAGAAGAATTTAACTACTTTTCAGGGTTTCAAGCAGCACCCAATCTACTTGTATCATGAAGTGATGAAAAGGGTGATTTTCAGCAAGCTGACATTAGTCTCATGTAATTTATATCCATTTTCTGTTTCTGCAAATGCTTTGCCTGTGCTCCAGAAAACAAAGGAGTTTTTCCCAGGCAGCACTGATGGCAGGGTTTTATTTCAAGAGCAGGTCCTGTGCTAGCTCCTTATCACTTTTTAAGATAATCTCTGTTTCGATAAATGAATAAACACTGAAGTGTTTATCCTCAGTAGGTAACTTCCATCTGTTTGAGGGAAGCATTGCAGGTTTACCATGTCTCTCTTTTCTGTACTATTTCCAGCACTTACCGAGAGCAGTTTTAATTATTTGTAGCAATATATGTTCTCTGGACATTTACTGCTGTTAAACAATTTTTAGAAGACATTCCTATAGTTTTTCTTCCAGCCTGCATGAACAGTAAATATCCTTAGCAGAGCTGAAGTTCTCTCAACCCCTTTTTCCCCTAAATATCTTTTTTTTCCTAGAGCAGCTGATCTGCTCTCACAACATAATTATTTTTATAATTTCAGCTCATAGGTGTCTAGTTCCAAACACTGCAAGGGTTTTGTTGATCACTCTCTGTTGCAAATAATTATTCTGTTTTATGGACTCATTTAGAAAGGATTTCTTGCTTTATATACACTTTTGACCTGATATAATTTAAATTATTGTGATGATGTCTCTGGTCTCCTCGAGAGCCAGATTTGATACATCTGAAATACAGTGAGTTGCTTAGGCATGGCCCACTGAATGATTTTACACACTCATATGTAAAGTGTATAATATAATAGAATATATAATATAATTATATTATATTATATTATATTATATTATATTATATTATATTATATTATATATATTATATTATATTATATTATATAATTTTATGCATCTCATCTCATGACTGGAAATCTGTCTGGAAAAATTGCTTTCCTTCATAGCCCTACAATAATTCAAGAATCAAAGCAGATAAATCTGTTATCCCCAGCCTTGGTGGTTTTCACCACCCAGCTGAATAAAGTTTTGTGCAATCTGCTCTGGCCTCAGAGTTTCTCCTGCTTTGGGCAGGAGTTGGACTACAGATGTCCTGAGATTCCTGTGTTCCTACTGACACAACCAGCACCTGTTCAGAACAAAATGTTGTGGATTTGGTTTTGTTTTTGTTTTTCTCAGGAAAAAAATGAAGCCACAAATGCTCTGCAAGAGTTACACACTCGAGTAATTTAATTATTTTCTCTCTCTCTTTTTTTTTGGTAGGAATATATTTTTCCCCCAGTTTTTGTAGATTGCATATCAGGGGCTTAATTTTCCTCAGGTCTTTTCTTCAATCTTTCATTTATGGATAGTCCATCAGTGCCAGTCATACCTGTAAAGGAAGGTGTGATGAATTTAGCATTAAGCTTTCTTTACAAATGTGGTGGCAAATGTGTAATGTCTTGATGACCTCCCCTTAGGTTTTCATACACATAATTGTTCCCAAGTCTTGAAAAATCCTCCCATTCAAAAAATTTTATATTGCACAGAGAAATGTAAATTTACCTTATGGCAAAAGTAAAAAAAAAATGATTGTGAAAATCAGTGTAAAGCCAGTGTAGCCATGTGCTGCACCTGTGTTTGCTCAGAGGTTGTGTCCTCAGCAGGGGTCTCAGAGAGGGAATTCTCTGAACAGGGAGTTCAGGATCTCTTCTTCAGTAACTTCTCCACCCACCACTGGTCATTTGGAAGTAGGATTCAGAATTAATGTGTAAAATACTTTCTGCTTTACAAGATTCATGAGTTTTGTGTTGTGGTAATCAATTTTCCCCCCCCCTTTAATAGACTTTATTTTTCAGATTTATGTCTTTTACTTTATGCTCATTATTTTGGCCATATCCTTTTTTCATCTTGAGATTCTGAGTGTCTGTTTGTTCATTCTCTCTCCATTCCCATCTCAGGAGTGGTGTGAAGGGCCTGAGCACATGGCACCAGTGTGGTGCCCCCCTCTCAGAATCCCTGCTTTGGAATGGTGCCATTACATGATATTTATCTGCATGAAATTTAAAGGAATCTATCTTTAGTAAAACACCTTTGCAGCTGTGACCCTGCCATTACAAGGCTTTCATCAAAAGGAAACACATCTCTGGGGAAAATTGCTGGTTCTCAAGTGTCTCTCCCATCCTCAGTGCTCAAAGCAAGCCCAGTGTGGAGTTTTGGGTCACAAAGCAAGCTCCACAGGTGATGATTTGCTTCCCAGCACGTGGTTTGATTAGACTGCTTCAGTTTTGTGTTTGATTGATTCTTTTCACAACTGCAGTAGGGAGGGAAACTACAATTTATTTACACCTAGCTGAAAGAAAAGTGGAACTCAGATTTAAGGTATGAAAAGTCTGAACTTGAAAAAAGTCACTGTTCCAGTGCCTGGCCACCCTCTGGGGGAAGGACTTTTCCCAAAATCCACCTAAACCTCCCCTGACACAGCTCCAAGCTTTTTGTGCAGAGTTTTAAAGTTTTCCATTTGGGTATTTTTTCCAGCATACATTCCCCATTTCAATGGTTTCAGAGTTGTGATGTTATAAAAATTAGATTATGACAAAATCCAACCATTCAGTGTCACATGAGACATGAATCACAGGATCATTAGGGTCGGAAAAGAGCTCTAAGATCAAGTCCAACCTTTGGCTGATCACCAGAGTCATGCTATGAGATAGATTAAATAAAACCCAATAAGAGACAGATAAAAGATTGTAAAGATCTCGGATAGCAAAGCTGATTAGGTTTTCACATAACAAAAATACACCAAATGAAGTAATGTATTTAATTTAATGAAAGTGAGGCTACAACCATTAGGAGACTGGGCTCATAGTTTTGAGCTGATCTTTGCTTCTTAATATACTTCTATGGTTGTCATGACAGAGGCTTTACCCACCATCCCCTGCTCAGCTGCAGCAGGTAAATACTGTTTTATTTGTTTTATTACCCCTTAAATTAAAAAATTGTAAATTTGGATCTATATTTTTACCAAAGCTGATTTCGTATTCAGGACTTTTTTTACTAGCGGTCAAATTTATGCACTTTCTACTTTCCGAGGATTTAAATATAATGAGTTTTAGAATCTCTTATTATAAACACAGCAAATTATTCACAGGATAATGGATGGAGAGTGATGAATTACCAGAACATAAATCTGTAGCATTCACTCATGGTGGGAAATAACAGAGGAATGGCAAGGCTGATTTATTACTTGCTGGTGTATCTATTCCTGTTTGTGAGTGCTAAAATTAGAGTACGTAGAAAAATTTAATTAAAGTTATTAACATGAGAAAACTATTTTCTGTTTTCTATTCCATAGCTGTAAAAGTTTTTCATTTGCTCATAAATTTAGGGATAAGTGTAACATTCATCAAAGTGTAAAGAACAATGTTAGACATAGAGCTTATTGTAAATCTCATATTTCATCAACAGAAAGGATAATATGTGTCAGAGAGTGCAAGAACTCTGGGCTTTAGAAAGCCTAGCACAGAAAGAAACCATATTTCATAGCTATCTGAAATCCTCATACAGACAAAACACATTAAATCCATTTGAATGTTAAAGTAGTACATATAATATTGGCATGATGATTTTATTTCATTTGAGCCATGACTCTTCAGTACATCGGAGAAGTCTCCTTGTGATAAATTTCAGAACCTCTTTCTCTACTGTGTTCTAAATTCTCCCAAAAAGCAAGAAAAACCAGCAGTATTTCCTGGGAAGGAAAAATACGTCCTGTATTTGATGCTCCAGCATGATCCACATCTAGAGGAGGAAAGACACTTACAGCAAAATCTTTCCAATTCTACCAAAACCACTTTTCTATCAAAGAGATCATGGGGGAAAAAATGAGTTAAGAAATGGCTTTCTCCTTTCTTGATGGGCTTTTATTCTCTGACACTGTATTTTATTGATTTCTAACCTTCAAGCAATTTGAATGAGTTTTGCAGTGAACTGATACGGAGTCTCTCTGGAAACAGCAACGAGTTTTACCCAGGGAAGGGAAATATAGTAGGCAATTAGATCAGTTTCCCAAGTCTGAAGTAAAAGCCAGCCCAGGTAAGGTTTAGCTTCTCAGACAGTGCCCAGCCCTGATTGGTTATCCAGAGTCAAACTTCAGCCCAGACTTAGGGAATATTTTGCCACTTCAAGAATTTTCAGCTCTACTTAAGAGCCAGAGCTTTTGTTCTCAGAGAGGGAATTTTTCTGCTGAGCCAAGGACATAAAGCAGAGTTTAAATTCAGAGCATTCTTAGGGCTGCCTGTACTCCTGGAAGGATTTATTAGCTTGTAGTACCAGCAGATATTTAGCCAGACTGCACTGGCAGAGTTCTGTGGGGAAATGCAGCCCATGGACAGCCTGCAGAGGGGGAAAGTCATGAAAAGCTTGACAAATCCAGGCAAGATCAGTGAGCTGAACAGATGAAACAAGATCCTAACCAGTGATCAAATGGCTGTGTGAGCTCCTAGCTAAAGGAAGGCACTTGAACAATTTCCTGTATTTCCCGGGAATGTGTGTTCCTGTGGTGTCTGCTCCTTTACAGCTCATGAGAGATCAAGGTGTTTTCCTTAAAGATGTCATTTGAGCAGAGCAGAAGGGGAGAATTTCAATCCATCTGATAACATCCCTTGAATCAATATACTCTGTTTTTTTCCTTCTTCTTTCCTTTCAGATATTTCCTATAGTTTAACCTTCTAAAAAGTCTTTTGCTCTACACCAGAGGCTCTCCCTGTGCTCAGGGAAGAGAAAATTCTTCAGGGTGGGGTGAGGAGGAATAGCTCACATTGGCAGCCAAAAGGAAAAGGGTGAGAAAATCATGTGGGTCAACAATAGTAGAAAAAATACATGGGAAGCATTTTGATTGACCCACAGCATTTCTCATCTGATGAAGTGAGGGTTTTGCACAGACAGCAGAGCTGTGAGAGCCTGCCAAAAAACTTCACATATGTTGAGAAGGAACATTGACCTGTGCAGAGAAAGCGTATGGATACTTTTATATATAAAAATATGTATATTTAAGTCATAAAACAGGAAGTTAAAAGGAAGTTGGAAAAAGACACATTCATCATCCCCGTTTCTTAGATGGCTGCAATGAAGCACAAAGGTCACATAAAAACTCTCTGGGGATTAAAATACTAAGCTATCATAGGCCATATATTGAACTTTTACTACCCTGCTACCTTCTCTTCAATTCCATGAGGATATTTAGAGCCTTTAAAGCCGTGGCAGGAACACACACTGGACAGGGAATTCCATGAACCTCTCCAAGTAAGATGCAGGGAATGTCCCTGTTTTAAATGGTGCACTGTGCCTTGCAGGCAATCACCTGACTCCAGTATGTTCATTTGAGGAGTATGCAAACAGCCTATTTAAATTCACAAAATGCTCTGTAGTTTTTGCAGGCCATAAAAGCAGTTTTATTTAAGGATAGTTTTGCATCACTGCTTGCTTGGAATAATTCTTACCTGAATATTTGGGCGCTTCTACATCATTATATGCTTGAGGAAAATGGTTAGTTTAGAGCAGTAGGATAACAGAAATGGAAATAAACTTGTGTATGTAGGAATGCTGACCAAGCTTTAGCTCAGTAAGAATACCTAAATTAAATTCAGGCAGTGCAAGTTGCACACAAATGGTTCATTACCAATACAGAGATTAAGAATTCTTTTTTCTTCTTTCCACAAGAAGAATTAAAAAAATCTGAGCTAAAATAACAACAAAATCAGCATTCCAAGCCCTTAGATAAGTTAGAGTTGAGTGAGTCCACACAAATCTGCAATTGAAGATGAAGGACAGAAATTATTTTTTTTTTGGTGTCATTTCTGTTTCATCAGATTTGCCATTTTCCAAGGATAGTGAGGGATGGACATGCTCTCGTAATAGTTCTGAATTAAACACCCTGAAAAGGCAAGCAGAAAATGAGTCACACTGCTTTGTCAGATAACTGGAGCTTAAATGGTGAATTCACACAGTCATAAAATAATCTGGGATAAAATATTCATACACAGCCCTTTGGGACAAAAGTTACCTTAAAAACAAAATTGATGCATCCAAATTTCCAAACCACTAATGATACCTTCAAGAACAACACAGAAAAGCTGTAATTTTCACAGAAATCTTCCTAAAATGAATAATAATTTTCATTTCAGCACAGCTTGTATTTTAGTATTGGCCTATTAAAAAATCTGCAAAATAAACCAGTTTTAGACAAGCCACTGTTTGGTTTAACTTCCTGTTAGAGGTCATGATCAGGGCTGTAGTAATTCAGAAGTAAATCATGAGTTTCCAGAGGGTATGATGACTTGGAAGTGTTCTTTGCTCTAGCATTAATATGCAAATAAAAATATTTGTGAAAATGTGGCAGTAGAGAACTCCGAGGGCATCGCCAGGGTGTGCAGACCAGCAGTTAGAAAAGCAAAAATCTCAGCTCAACCTGGCATTGGATGTTAAAAAACTACAAGAAAAAGTCCATCAAGTATTGAAACAATAAGAAGAAACAGAAGAAAAACACAAGCCCACAGTTCAACAGGAGAAATGTCACCAACAAAGCTGAAAAGATGGAGGATCCCAGCACATCCCTCACCTGTCTTCACCAGCACTGTTGGACCCCAGTTTTTGGGAACACCAATGCAGCTCCATGCAAGCAGACCCAGCACCAGTGAAGGAAGAGTTGTGTGTGAGCCATTGAGGGGCTTGACCCTTACAAATCCTGAGGATATCAAAAAGATTTGGCTGGTGTAATTGTGAGGCTGCACGCCACGGTCTTTGAGGAGTTGTGGTGGTCAGGGGACATTCCATAATGAAGTTAATGTCACCCCTATCTACAAGAAGGGCTTAAAGGAGGATTGAGGAAATCACACATCCATCAGTCTTCCTTTGTGCCCTGGGGAAATTAAGGAAAACCCTCACAGGTCAAGACAAGTCACTTTACTCACAAAAAAGCCAAAGGTTGTGCATACAAGCAATGAAACAATAAGATTTTATTCTCTATCAGCAACACACATCCATAATTCTTCTTTTTTCTGTGTACCACCCCAGAAATTTCTGCTAAGAGCTAGATTCTGATACCCAAGCTCATCAAGATTAATTAATATATATTTCATAGGTGTCTCTCTCACCTACAAATACATATGTTATTGAAATCAAAACTTTACTGAGACAAGTAGTGTAACTGTTATATATTTGATGGCAGTGAAAAAAAAAATCATCAGGAAGTGTCTACCAGCTTTCTAGACAAACTTAAGCCTGTGATATCAAAACTGTTTTTATCACATATCCTAACACAACCCCATAAAAGCTATAACAAAGAAAATTAACTCCTTGCCAGCCAAACTCAGTACAGAGAGACATGTGTCTCTTAAAATCATAAAAGAGCAATGGCAAACTTGTATTTTCTCTTTGAAATGGATGGTTTTTGAGGACCATCTGATTCAAAATATGTGTAGTATGGACCAGCATCTGTTTCTGCATTAAATAGACATACACTGAGCGTGCTCATGGGTGCATAAGGCTTCAGGAGAAGTGAGGAAGATCAATACATGGATTTGTGTGGGAAAACTGGCCTGGTTTGGATTACAAGCAAGCTGAAGGTATTGACAATGTATAAAAAGTAAATATGATATAGACTGGACACCATTTACTTTCCAAGAGTGAACTTCCTAGAATCTATATGGATTCCAGATTTGCTCAAATTACATTCATTTGGAGTTGTTTTCACTCTGGAAAGGAAGCATTTGATTTTAGGTGCATTCTTCAGCATTTTAGGATTGGCTTTAGAAGACCACTGTCCTCTTGCAGGGTTTAACTCAGCCCCTGATGGGGGCTGGGGTGTAGCAGTGGGACCTTGGGGCTGCTTAGCTGTAACTGCTGGGGTCAGCTGATGAAGTATGTTTAGTTTTGATTGCCACTGTCATCCTCTGGACAGGGAAAGAAACAGTGCTGGAATATTCTGCTGAATTATCTGGAGTCTGCTTGTTCTCAGAAGTGATTCACACCGGGGTTTTTATAATCCCTTCACAGATTTTACTTGTGGGAGAAAAGTGGCTGGGAGAAGAAGCTCTTCAGTGAGACAATGATGATAAATGTTCTCCTAGATAGTTTTGTCCTATTCTCCAAGTTTGCTTTTAGCAATGCACCTGATTCCAGCAGAGACAGGCTTCTAACTGAGGCTGGGGCCATGAAAACTTGATTATGTTGCACTTTTTGGTACAACCAACTCTGTTCTCTTGCCCTGGGGGCTGATGGGTGCTGCTGGTGTGTCTGAAATACCTAATCATGCTTTGGAAAATCATTGGCAATGAGTTCCTAATTAATGACTGACCCAGCTGTAACTTAGGAAACATGTAAAATTGGGCATAGCTTGAAAGCTGCTGCTGATGTCACAAGGCTGGGTACATCAATATGTTGGTGCCACCAGGATTTATATTATTTGTGCCAGAGGGACATTTCCAGATTGAAAATAGTCCAAATGGTAATGAATTGAAGGCAGCAGGTTTCATTCATTCCAAGAAGAAAAAAAAAAAGTAACCTGTTGTTGTTCTATTTCTCTAGAGTCTTATATTGTTGTTATCAGACTTCTAGAGTCCATACCTCTCTGGTGTATTCTCATGGCTGCAGGTCTTCACAGACTCCTTCTGCTGCATGCTGTTCTCTCTCAGGTCAGGGCTCCTCCAAGGCTCTCCCTGACTGGCTAACCCACCCCCTTTTATCCCAGTTATCATCATTGGTCACAGCTGCAGCCCAATTAAGGATATGGCAGCTGCAGCCCCTCAAGGGCAACCGAGACCTCTGGGGCAAAGCCTCCATACAGATATTCTAATACAAATATTCAAATACAATACATTTCCTCTACTATATTTCCTCCTTTTCTTTTACTTGAGTTAACAGTTGTACAGATGTTCAAGTACAACACACACGTTTCCCCATGACTCACAGGCCATGTACAACCCACACAGCTCCTTGCTCAAAGGCCATACTCTTTCACAGCTCTTTGACTTAAAGGCTATGTTCTGTCACAGCTCTCAGCTGTCTTATCTTCTGTTAACTATCACATCAGGGTCACCAATTGTTGTTGTTCTATTATTTCTAAAGTTTCATAATGATATTATCAGACTTCTAGAATCCATACCTCTTTAGTGTAGTCTCATGGCTGCATCTCCTCACTGACTCCTTCTTCTGCATGCTGCACTCTCTCTCAGTTCAAAGCTCTCCCTGACTGGCTTTCCCACCCCCCCTTTTATCCCAGTTATCATCATTGGTTACAGCTGCAGCCCAATTAAAGGACATCGCAGCTGCAGCCCATCAAGGACAACCAGGACCTCTGGGGCAAAGCCTCCATACAGATATTCAAATACAAATATTCAAGTACAATACATTTCCTCTACTACAGTAACCAATGGGATGGACAAGGTTTACTTTCATGAAATAATCCTTTCTTGGCTTCTTTGCTAGAGAAAACTTGCCTGAAAGCTTGAGAAACAGATAAAGTTCAAGGCTCTCGCCGGTTTTTGATTGTACTTATTAGTGAATGACTTTTTAGTAGGTTTTGTGACTCTGCTCAGACACAGAGCTGGTGTGTGCTTTACTGGTGACAATCCAGTAAAGATTTACACTGCTGCAAGCTCAGAACACAATTATTGCAATCATTTTTTGCTGGATTACTGGTGAGGTTGGTCCACTGAGGCAGAGTAAGTTCCAAAGACAGTGATATAATTCCGTGCATTTTTACAGGTAATTCAGCCCAGTTTGTGTGCTTCAGGGCTGGCAACCATCAGTTTAAACTGCTGGTTTTGATTGTGAGAACTATGGGAGGTTTTGTTCAGGAAATTCCATGTCTTTACCTCGTGTTCCTGTATCAACAACTGACCACATATGATACAAAGTGTGTGCTTTGTGAGCTCACCATTTTGGAAATAGATGTACATTGAAATCCAAAAGAATTAATCTTGCTCTGCTTCTAAAAAGTACCCACCATGATTTTCCAACTTACCACCTCATTAATTTTATAGTCTCTTTAGTTTTTTTTTTTCTGATTTCCTTACAGTTTTGATGATTTTAGAGAGCGATGCTTAAAAATAATATTGTATTTGTTGTTATTCAGCATCTCAAGTACAAGTTCCTTATTAAGAGGGAGAAATATTAGTTCAGGTATGCATAGAGATGTGGCTATTTTGTATTGTTCAAGCTTTGAAGGTGAGGCTTTAACAACAAATTCTTCTGAAAAGCAAGTAAAATCCTGTAAAAGCAACAGGGTTTTCAAGAATAGCATATCTTTCTCCATTAAAGCATGTCAAGTCTTATCTCAAGTGTATTTCTGAGTTTGCCACTTTCCATTCTTGTTCTAGTGTCACTGAATTAACCTTCTATACACAGTATGATCTCAGAATCAAAAAGTTGTTAAGACCTTGAAGGTAAAACTCTAAAGATGTCATATGTCTTCAGAGAATTACTTGTCTGAATGAAGCTGTCTTCCTTTCTTTCTTTCAAAGAGAGGGATAAGTACATTGTAAAAATACTGAGCTTCCTAGTTGTGAATCCTGTCATTGTTCCATGCAGAAACCAACTGATCAGCTGTCCTGGAAAATAGGTTGTTCTCACATCAGCAGAAGCCTCCTGTTTCAGGCTGAGTCTATATTCTCTGACACTTTTAGAGTTACCTTCACTACTACTAGTCTTGTTCTTATATTTTTTGCCTTGTGAAGAGGTAAAAAATGAAGAATTAGCCCCCCAAATTCTCTTTGTGCCCTCTTGCATTGTCTCTGCAGCTACTGCTACTACCCCAACTTAAGTAGTCTTAAGGAATGCCTGGCTAAACCTCTGAACACTTTAAATCTAAGTGTTCTGTTGATGATAGAAATGCAAAGTGTGCCCATTACTGCAGCTTCTCTCAGTCTTTAATGCAGGCAGCCTTGTATTACTCTGGCAAATAGGGTACTGCTAGGAAGGACTTACAAAGGGACTGGCACTATCATACCTGATATGTAGGAAATTGTTTATTGCCAAAACTAGCTAAAACCCCCCAAAATAAAAAGACAAAATAACTCCATCTCATCAGGCAACAAAGAATGTAGAGGGCCTGGTTCTTGAGATGGTTGAGGAAACACAGTTAAATCACTTTTTTTTTTCTTTTAAATTAATATTTGAAGTTTGCTTTGGCAGGAACTCTTTGACAGAATTGACAACTTCGGAATTTCATCACTTTGATTTCTATCACTTTTTCATTCCAATTTCCCTTCCACTGTGAAACAGGAATTCCAACACTAAGTGCCACTAATGTGATGGGTCACTAAGTCCCAAAAACTGGGCTGAACAAAAGTTATTCTAAAGCTTTGGTTTTTCAAGTCTGGGGCTAAATATTTCCATTCACTTGCTCAGAAGAGAGGGAAAAGAGGAGAGGAACTCTGGCAGAAAAGAGAAGATCCCTGACAGGAACCAACTCTATGGAAGGCTGCACAGAGGCAAATAATTTGAAAATTTTCCCCCTTGCATTAATATTTCCTTCATAGTTTTTCCTGGAGATCGTAGATTTTGAAATCTGATGCAAGGCTATTGAAATAAAGAAAAATGTATGTAATAATTCTCTGTAAATTGTCAGCTAGGAAGAAAATTTCTGCCTACATGAAAAGGGGACAAACAGTAACTAATTCCTTAAGTCCCATTATTCACAAAGACTGGAGGGTAGTGAAAACACAAATTTAGAACAAGTTTCCTTTGAAAGGACATTTCAATGCCCAAGTTTGATGTTGCTGCTACACTATGATTAAGTATCAGCTGTGTAGAATTAAAAGACTATCAAAAGGTGTCAGAAGTGCTGTCATGTCTCCTGGGGAATGGATGTCTTACAGTTTTAGGCCTTTTCTGAGCAGATGTCTAACAAAGTGATCCCAATATTGACTGCTCCAGCTAATGAAATATTTGCAGAGCTCTGAATCAGAAAGGAAGGATTACAGGTTTTCATGCCCTGTGATGTGCTCAGGTGATGACACATGCAGCAGCAACCTCTCTTTCTCTGTATTTTGTCATCCTTGAATTCCTACAGTGAGTCAATAGCATTTATCACATCTTTTTCTTGACCTGGGCACCTCTATTCCAGTATTTGGTCTGTCTCCAAAACACACAACTCACTTCTTGCAGCTGAAGGTTACTTTTGTAAAAAATCAATTTATATGTTGAGATATTGTGTCCATAATAAAGGTTGGTCACAGGAATGGGAAAAATTCAACTGAGGATTAAAGCTGGCTAAAGCACGATCCATATTCCTGAGAAATGATATTGTTGAGCATTCCCTTGCAGTCCAAAGAAAAATCTGTAATGCTGGGCATTCCCACACCTGTGGGCACAGCACAGAAATTTGGCAGGAAGGTGAAAGGTGCAGCTGAGCCTTAGGGGTGGTTCAGAGCAGGGTCAGGCCACAGTGTCTCCCACAGCTCCTTTTCCAACACACACAAGCCCAGGGCTGCACTCAGCTGAGGGGCTTTGAGCAGTGGCTCCTTGCCAGTTTATTCTGCTTAACTAAATTCTTTCACAGCTGACTTTCTTCTCCTGCCAGAAATGGTAGAAGGGAATTGAAACAGAATAGAAAAGAAGCTGATCCCGAATATTGTGGTTTATTTTATTATTGTGGTTGATTGAGATAGACAGAAAGCTTCAGTTTGGTTTCATTCTCCCTACAGCACACACCCGCCCCACACCCCCAGTCCAAACCACTTTTTTATTATTTCCAAGTGATGCACATCATAATTATCAGTTTGTTTGTTAGAGACTTGACCCAGTTGAGTTGAAAAGCTGTTTTCACTTACACAGACAAGCAGCACCAGCCTGGAATGCTTATGGAAAAATCTGGTGTATGGAAATGTTCCCACTGTAAACATTTTTCTACAAGAAACAACTAGATCAAAACTGTAGGCTTCCAAAAGATAAAACAGGACCTCAGCTCTTTCAATGTAGTTGTTGTAAATATGTGTGGCTACTTTTTGATGCAGGACTACAACCACATTCACAGGAATCTTCATTATATAGTTTAATGTGCATGGTGGGGCTCAGATGAAGGTAGCACTTGAGCACCTTGGAGGTCTTTTCTGGCCTTAATATTCTATGAAGTATGGCAATGAAGCAGGTATTTCTTGGGGTCAAAAATTAAAATATGGTGGCAGTACTTTTACTGCTATTTCATGGAATATTTCTTCCCTCCTGCGAGGTGCAGCATTACTGAGTGTGCATTTTCAAAATGCAAAAGTCATGAACATGGCCTGAGCTGCTGCTTTTGACAGGATAAAAGCATTTCACCTTTAAATTCATTTAAAATTGATCACCACGTGCCTAAGAGCACATAGATACAAATCCATAGTTTAAGATACAAGCAGACAGCGTTCCTCCAAAGGGAGAATTCCATAAATTCAAAGCTTTGTCCAGCTGGCTGAACCAAGAACAGCTTTCTTTTCCTCATTGCTGTGTGCCATGTTTTATTCCAGTCACACTTGCACAGAACTTTCACAGTATTCCCTTGTTGTCTGAGATAATTTACTTTCAGCTTGATCTTGAGTAACTGGCCGGAGCTGGTTCTGTTCATCTGTGAAACAGGAGGTGTTACACCAGTGCTGAAAGTGCTTATGGAATGCAAGCACTGTGGAAATACCACCAGAAATATGCATGCATGAGAGTATCAGCACTCTAATTTTCAGCTGCTGAAGAATCCCACGTGAGCTTTTTGGGTTTTTGGAGCAAGAGGAAGTTCAGCTTGCTTCCTAGCAAATTCCCAGGTGGGTACAAATGAGAGAGGGTTATATTATATTGCAGAATACATAACTTGTCACTATTTTACAGTGAAGGAAAATTAAAATTGTAACTGTTCAGCATAGCCTATGTGGAATTGGCTGGTGACATAGCTTTGTGGTCTCCTTGCTTAAGGCAGTAGGACTCTGCCCAGTGTGTTGTTTGTTAAATCAAGTGTTTAGTTTTGATTTTCTTTTTGCTAATCTTTAAGCACAAACATGTACTTTATTTATCTCAAGGGGTACCATGAAAATTCCCCAACAGTCCTTTTAATTTAATGTGATAAGAGAGGAGTGGAAAAGACAGGCTTTTATGATGCCAAATTTCTGCTATGGATTTTTTCCTTTTTCTTTTCCCCTAGTAACTGAGAGAGAGAAGGTTTAGTTTAAATATTAGGAAAAAATCCTTCCCTGTGAGGGTGGGCAGGCCCTGGCACAGGGTGCCCAGAGAAGCTGTGGCTGCCCTGGATCCCTGCAAGTGTCCAAGGCCAGGTTGGACAGGGCTTGGAGCAGCCTGGGACAGTGGAAGGTGTCCCTGGCCATGGCAGGGGTGGCACTGGATGGGCTTTAAGGTCCTTCCCATCCCAAACCCTTCTGTGATTCTATGAAACCACTCCTATTAATTAAATTCCATTCCTTCCTTCCTGACTGCCCACATCTCAGCTTATTATATTTCTCATTACAAAAATTTGTTACCTCTTCTTCTCTTGTCTTTCTCATTTTAATCTGCTTTGGGTCTTATCATCAGAGCCTTCATCTCCAGTGGCTCGTCTTAGATTGGGGCTTTCTTTGAACTTTGCTTCTGCCTTTGTTTCTCATAACAGAAGATTTGGGGTCACATTCATGAAAATGTTCCTGGCAGTGGGGGGGCAAAAAGCTGATCTTCATTAGGAAGAGAAACTGGAACTTATTTTTTTAATTCATGGAGAGAGGTTTGATACAGTTCTATGTAATCTGTGTTGGAAAAGAGGGAAATGAGCCCCTGCTGTTTTGATAGAGTTATATCCAAACTGAAGTTCAAAAGGAAGAAAAAACTTCCTGCAACTAAAGTAAGAGAGTTTCATGTGTAAAACAACTTTCAGTGACGCAATTTGAAATAAATTCTACCGTATTAAAAATAAACCGAAGAAACAGCCCTTATTTGTTTTCCCAGAACTTTTAAATTCTGAACCAGATATTTCATTGTGGAATCCTAGTGGAAACTCTTGAATGGGAGAGGGAGGGATAAGAGGTTGAGAGACCCTGCAGTCAGGTTTCCAATTAATCCTAATAAAGTTTGTTTTGGAACCGGTTGCATTCCTTGGATGATCCTTGTGGACTACCAGGTGGTTTTCAGAGAACATTTAGCAGAGTGGAGTCTGGTCCTGCTGGCGCAGTTTGCAAATATTGTTCTGATGATGGAACCACAAACTTGAGTAGCAGTGTGCTGATAGCAAACCCCGACCCACACATCAGGGAGCAGCAACCTCACCTGCATCCCTGCTCAATCTCTGTATTTTTGGGAATTTGCAGTTTGCAAAGAGAGAGCCCAACTTTACTCCTCAGACAACACGGAGCTTAAAAAAAAAAACAAAACCCTTCCCCTTCTGCTCACTTAGATGTAAATCTCAGCCATAACCTGGCCTTGCTTGGTGTAAGAATGGGGCTGTTCCACAGCTGATTTTCTTCTAAACCCTTCCACTGAGTGGATCCCTACAGGTACATTTTAGAAGGTGCTGCCAAAGGAAATGGCCTCAGCAATCATCTCAGATGATTGATGGGATGTTCAAATCCAGCACATCTCATTCACATTATGCCTTGATGCAGACCTGTCTAAGCAGAGTGTGTGCAAGCAAATTCATTCACATGCACTGTAATAAGGCTTCATATCCCTCCAGGAGCTTTGAAAATATGAGGGATATTTATCCCATTTTTATTCATTGATCCATCCATTCTGGAAGCAAAAGATATTATATTTCATGGCTTCAGCCACAAGGACCTCCAGCCTTGCTGAGGAATTTTCTGAACCACTGACTCTAATTTCTATATTCTGGGGAGAACAGTAGAATGCATTAGATTAATATCTGAACTTAGTAAAGAATTTGATATCATAGTTCACAAGAATTATTCATGAAAATAATCTATCTTGGCTTGACTATGATCCTTTGGAGGAATTAATACTTTAAAATGCTTAAACGTGATTGTCTATGAGGATGTAGCTGACCTAGGGAGCAATCATATCAACCTCAGCCCACAGAATAAAAATAAAAATAATGTCATTTATGTAGTCCCTTATCCTACTCGAGGGAGGAAGTTTAGAGTCAGTAAAGTGTTTGAAGAGTGCTTTGCTATAAGTGACTGGGATATTTTGGCTGACATTCTGCTTTTCCATAGTATCCATTTTAGGCTTCCTTGCATATAAATACACCCTGGCTTATTTTCCCTAAGAGGCCTCTGGGTGCATTTCACCAATTAAAAGAATATTTTATAAACCATTAACGGTACTCTACCAACAACTGGCAGCACTTACTCAAAGCCCAGCTAAATTAAAGCTGCAGTGGTGCCACCAGGGAGGAGCAAACCCCACCCATACCTTTTAATAAGATTTTGTTCCTTCACTACCATTTAGAGAAAGAGACACCAGCAGAGGCCATTCTGATGGGCACTGAGAAGCGCTTGGGTGAAATACAAATGCCATGGAAGTGTCAGATGGTTCATTTCTGTAGAGCAGAAAGAAGCAAGAATAGACTTAGATACTCAATTTGCTCTGACCTTGAAGTACAAAGGTTATAACCATTGAGGATGATTTATTTTAACCTAGCTGCTAGCTTTTAGGTTCTCTAGCTTTTGTCCATAGTGATGGAGAGAAAGGCATTCACAGCCACAAATTTAATCATTTTCAGGACCTTCTGTTTGCCAAGAATTTCCTATTCCCAGAGTCACCTTTTCCCAAAATTCCCTATAGCCCATGTACAAGCTGGCGAATTCTGAACTTGAAACTTAAAATTTAGGCTGAGTGTGAATTTGCCTTTTCCTGGGGCAGTGGAGTTTGATGCTTTCCAGGCTGCTTTAGTGATTGAGATAAATTTTGTGCAGCTTGTGCCTTGAAAATGATAGGAACTATCAATTTAATGAGTAGTTGCACTTGCCAAAGTGCTTTGCTCAATCTTTTTTGTGCGTGTGCCATGATCAAGTACAGCATCAGGGCCACTAAACTGTATCTTTATACTTTAATTGCATGCCCACGTATGTGATTGACTAAAAAATTGATAAATTGGACCTCACAGAAAACAAATAGCTTTAAAAAAAATGCTCTAGATCAGATTTTCTGTTTGTTGCCTTATTTCCCCTGCAGCAAAACTCTGTGCAACCCTGACAGCAAGGATACAAGGTCAGTGGAGATGCTGACATTTAATGCCTGTAGTAAACATTTCAGCATACAGAAAGCAATTATTTACAGCTTAAGCAGTGAGAAATTACAAAGCTTCTCTTTAGACCTTGTGGCTTCTTGGCTGGTATTTGCAGAGGTGATGTATACACACAAGGATTTCTTTACTGCTGTATTTTCTTTACTGTATTGTCTCTAGATGTTATTGTGCTGAGCTTTCTGAAGGCTAATAGCTCACAGAACACAATAAAAAGTGGTTATTTAGCAACACTTCCATGGGTATAATACTTTTCTTCTTTACCCTGTAATGCACCTTTTTAATAACTTCCAGCTGAAAATACTGCCCTTATTTCCTAAGAGCTCTTCGCCTTCAGTAAATCACCAGCAGGTATTGTTGTTTTTACAAACCTCCTCACAAAAACAGCCTGTAAAATATTATTATTTCAAGTAGCAATTCACAGCAACAGAGCAGTTCCTTGTACAGATCAGGAGAAGTCGTGTATTAGAATGCAAACTTCTTATTCTTTTAAATAGTAAGGGTTTTTTAAAAGCTTATATAGTTTTTGTGGGGTTTTTTTTCTGTGAGTGGTGTGTGCTGTAGTAATATTTTATAATACCTGCTGTGTCATTTGTCTTTCACAATTAGAAATTATAATGCACTTCAGAAATAAATTATTTGTAAAATCTGAGTGTAAAAATAATTTTCTATACAAAACCAAATTATTATTGTTTATTATGCATTGCTATTGTTGTGTATTTAAATTTGTGGTATCAAGGCAGGTAATAGAGATGAGTAAAATGTGAATTTAAAACTGTAGCAGACTGTACAAGGAAAACGACACAAATAAATGACAACAGAAACAAAAAGTTGAGCACAGCAGGGATATTTTGTGGTTACATTGTCTGAGAACCAGGCAGCTTGATACAGGTTGTTAAAATACAAGAAAACAGGAATTAGGGGAACTAAAATTTTTTCTAGGTAAGAATCTATAAAAAAGGACAGGAAGGATTAGGAAAGCCAGGAAATTTCTGGGTCTCTTAAACACTCCATGTTAAAGTCCTCATTCTAAATTTGGGGATTTTTTAGCATTGTGGCCGTTGGACCTTTGCTGGCCACTCCCTCCTCAACAGGACATGAGAATGAGATGAAAAAGCTGATGGGTAAACATACAAACACCATATACCAACTACCATATACCAACTACCATATACCAACTAAATAAAGAAAATTAATTTAGTTAATTGCCAATGAAAATAGAGTAGGAAAGTGAAAACTAGAGAGAAGAACTCTGAGACAGTTTTCTGAGAATATTTTACTTTCTAAAAAAAAAAAAGAGTTAATAATTCTTGTGTGTGGTCTGCTCCATTCCTTTTTACTTTTCTCTCTGTCAAACTACTCCACCATCCAAAATAAAAACAACCCTCCAAGAGTTTCTTTCTTTACAGCTCTTGAAAATTCTTGAGTAATCACAGTTGTTGGCCTTTCCCTTTGGGGAAACATAAGAGTTATCACCCTTCAGCTTAAAGCAAGAACATCTGGAAGTCCAGAAAAAGCTGAACTGCCCTTGGTGGCTGTACTTGGAATCAGCCTTGGCTTCCCTAGGGTGGGTGCCCCAAATGGCCAACTTGGGCCTTCAGTTAGCACAAGAGATGCACAAGACAGGCAATTTAGGTGAGGAGATAAAATATGAGAGCTCATGTAAGGATTTTGTGAGCAACTTTTAGTCCAGGTGCCTGGCTCAGTGATGCTCGTGTAGCTTGCAATGCACCCTGCTCATCCAGGAGTTATGAGCTTCTTCTTCATATTTATTTGTATGTAGAGTTATCAATTTCTGATCTTATTTCTTGCTTGTGGGATGCATTTTCTCCCTGTGCATTCTTATTCATGCAGGCTTTCATTTGATCCTGCTAGAAGATTCTTTCCTCTTTTTCATGCACTCAAAAATTGTCGCCACAGCAGTTTCCGTGGTCGTGGAATTATGCAGCTGCTTAACACTGCTGTCTTTCTTGTTGTGCTTGTTCTCCTTCTGTAATCCCAGGGACAGGAATTATGGCACTGGAGCCTCTTAAATCAGCAGGGTTAACACAAGCACCCTTTGTACTCCCTGCAGTCAGAGATCCAAAGGCAAAGGGTGCCCTGGAGCTGGGCGTGCTCCAGCCTCGTGGGGCTGCACCTCTGCATCTGATGGACACAAACCACCTTTCATCCTGCATTTTGAGCTTCTTGGAAGTGCAGTATTTTCAACTGCCACCTGAAAAACCCAACCAACAAACTGAGCAAATTATTTCCACTGCATTTAATTATGCATAAGCATTCCTAGAAAGTTGTCTTAAAACACATCCAGTGTGACCTAAGGATCGCTTTTCATTTTCTTGCTGTTGTGGACACTTTACTGTGCCATCCTCCATTCAGCTGGCTGAAAAGAATGGAAATAATGCTTTCAGATAAATAAAGATGCAATTTCACCCTCCACCCCTTTCCTCCTGCCCTTGCTTTTCTCCTTTTGGGAAGCTGATTTCATCTGTCAAGGTCATGCACTGGGAAGTGCAAAATGCAGGTGCTGGGTGCTGTCCAGGAGTCTGGAAACATTTATTTGTAGCACAGACAAATTGTTCATTTAGTCCTCAGACTGTTGAGCTCTCTGGCTCCTGGCATTTTCAAATGACAATAGTAAAAATGAGTGTGGTGAGTGGAGTTGTAGCTGCTGGTTTATGTACTGCTTGACCAGGGGTTAATGAACCTTTTCTACATCGTGAGGTTACAAAGCAAAGCAAGGAAAGGGCTTGTGGGGGTGGAAAAACCCTGAATAACATCAACATCCCAAATAAATACCTGAAGTGGGATTGGTTCTATCTTCTGAGCTGAATTTGATAGCACAGTACACTTCCTCCAGTGTTAGGAGAAGGGTGAGGCACACCCAAAACAGGATTAAAGGACACTGAGAAAAGCCAAATTTGAGCAGTACTTGCTTCAACTTTCCTGTAGTAAACCTAATAGAAAACCTTTGAGAAAAATCCATGCCCAGTCCCAGCATAAGATGTACCAGTCTTATTTAAAAATCTACAGAATTAAGAATTAAAAAAAAATTACTAGGATGAGGAAAGGAAGAAAAGATCCTGGGAGAAAGATTCTCCACTAGTTGTCACACTGATTTCATTTTAACCCCATGTAACCAACACCATGAGCTTCAGAGCTCGTAGTGCACCAGTGACACAGATACCTCCTGTAAACCAAAAGTGGTTTCAGGAGATTTAAATCAATTTGGAACTGA
Source organism: Molothrus ater (assembly GCF_012460135.2). Lineage (NCBI taxonomy): Eukaryota > Metazoa > Chordata > Aves > Passeriformes > Icteridae > Molothrus > Molothrus ater. The sequence goes on from NC_050486.2 coordinate 5,346,457, forward strand.
AAAAAGTGTGTTAATGCTAAACAGTTGACTGTCAGGATACATTCAGGGTCAATATTAGCAATGCAATGGATAAACAGCAGTAATAAATAAGTAGTAAAAGTACATCCCTAATTTCCTGGTACTCTTCTACAACTGATCCAAGGAGCTTTAATCTGGCACAAACAGACAGAAATACGCTCCTGTCCCTCAGCAAAAAGTGAAATAGCACCTAGAGAAAGGAATGAGTTCTTGGGAGGAAAGTGCAGCCAAAGTAATAAATAATAACATTGTGATTGCTGCATCTGGAGAATAAAAATAAGCCCCTGTAATAAAAAACATATTCAAGAGAGAAAATCAGAAACCAGATTTTAGGAGTTTATCCTGAATTTTTATATTAAAAAAAATCTCTAAAATAAAAAATATCTAAAACTTCAAGGAAAAATTGAGCAAATGAAAGGGAACTCTGCAGCGTTATTTGTGTGAAGAGGCAGAGAAATAGCATTATTTAAATCATCCTTTAAATTATTTAAATCATCCTTTAATATCAGATTTACAAGGGTGGGGGTGGTTCCACTTTAAAAACAATGGTAAAATAATGCATTTATAGACAAATTTTGTATTGTGGCTATGGTAAGCACAGATCAATCAAAGCTTACATGTCCTTTTGGTGAACATATAGAAAAAAATAGTCCCTACTACTCAAACAGCAAAAAACCCCAAAATAAAAACCTTTTCTTAACCTATATCTGTTTGATCCTTGCTTTTAATCTCCTCAAATTGTTTTTCAGTTTATAAAACGTGTTGCACCTTGCACACAGGTGACTGAGCAATTATTTGTATGTCTAAGCTCCCATAAAGCATGTGAAAGGACTGAAAAATAAATATTTATGCACCTAGGGAAATGGAGTGGTAATCAGAGAAAAGTGACTTTCTATGCAGTCTGCATGGGTTGTAAAGGGATTTCAGTGTTTTAATCTAAAAAGCAGAGATAAATGATGATCTTTTCTAAATATCATAAAACATATGTTTTTAGTTTCTTTATGAAAAATCCCCTGAAAAATATCAGGAGGTGCCATTTTCCTACATTGTCATTACATTGTCATTAACACTGTAAATGATGAAAGTGGTTTCTTAAGGGAGACACTGAGCCTTTTTGCCAACGAAATCCCAATCTGTTGAAATTCTGTAGGAATATTGGGCTTTGGGATGCAGGGGAGGTCCCCTTCCTCCTTGGTGACCACCCTGCTGGCTCAGCACCTATTCCAGGGGTGCAGGGGCACTTGCACAGCTGGGCACAAAACCTCCCAGAATTCTTTTTAAGCCCCTTCCCACCCATTCCCCATGCTGGTTTTACCCCAGTTACATATTCTCTCCTTCTCTGTCTTGGCCTCCCCCTAAATGAATCACTTGTCCCTGGTTTCTTTCTCCCCACAGAAGTCATTTTTCCTGTATCAGCACACAAATTTAGAATGTTTGACAGCATTTCCAGGGTAATCCCAGCATTGCTGACACAGTTCCCTGGGTGCTGCTGGCCTTTCAGACTGTCACCACAAAAAGTCCCCAGTGCTCCCTTCCAAATATTTCTAAAAAGTGCCTTTCTCTCCCCTAAATCCCATTAAACTCCTGGAAATCTGGCTATTCCTGACAGTGGTATCTGTAATTTTATTTTCTTATCACTGTGCTCTTTGTTACATCCATCAATTTCTCATGTCATTCCTGTTGGTTTCCCAAGGTCTGTTCTCCTCTCAGGTCAGGGATTAGTCCTTTACCTGTGTGCCCAATTCTCTAGACTCTTTGAAAACCTCAAGTTAAAAGAGCCATAAAATCAAAATAAAAATTGAAACTTGAAATTATTATTAAAATTTAGTCTTCTTTTTCCTTTATTGTGTAGTATTACACGTACCAAAAATATTTAATAAGTCTAATTTGATAATAAAGTTACCTGAAAATGCTTTGGTTAGTCCAGCTTGATTTTCATCCTTGTTATTTCCTCATGCTTTACAAAACCTCAGAACAAAGTGCTACACCAGGAGGCTGGGAAAAACATGTCTCCTCAGGATATAACCCAAAAGTTAGCAAAACATTAATTAATCCAATAAAATATTGACCATATTATGTATGGACCATATATGTAATTGCCATCATATGCAATCCATACATGACAAACTGATTTAAAAATGGAAAAAGCCCTCCACGTGTGCTCTATATCCCAGCTGACACAGCAGTAATATCAAAGTACATTGTGAGACCCTGCAGCTAAATGTAATATTCCAGTGGTTCTACAAAAGCCACACACTTTGGCACAGCAGAGAAAACTGGACACAAGGCTCTCCAAACTTTGTTCTATCACATCAATGCCAAAGAGCCAATGACCTCAACATGACCAAAAACCTGATCAAAAAGTCTCAAATGTACCAGCTGCAACTTCACAGGCACTGCACAATCAATAATTTGAAACACACACATCTAACCTTCAAGATGAACCCAGTCTTTGAGCTTCTTGACACTGAATTCCCACAAGGACAGTGCTGGATTAATGAGCACTCCATGCCTCGTGCCTTGTCACCTCCCAGCAGCAGTGGCTGAGCCATTAGCTTGCAAAACGTTCCCTGCCATGGCAGCAATCTATAGATGCTGTCCTTTGACCTCAGAGAAACCTGTGTGTGCTGATCATCCCATCAGGAGCGGGTGCTGAGCCAGGAGTTTGATGCAGTCACGTCCATCCTGCAGAGAGAGGCATCCCCTCACCTTGGTGCACACTGCCAGGATGCACATCAGTCTCCCTTGGGCTTCCTTGATGTGGAGTAATTATTTATTAATTTTTATGTAGTAATTATTTATTATTTTTTATTAATAAATAATAATCGACGTCAATGAGTATTATAAATAATACTCCTTGATGTGGAGTATTATTTATTAATAAAAATTAATGCAGTGCAGCTATACTGCTCCTCATAACCAGGATGGTGCTTTTAAAAGGTGCCCAATACTGCAAAATCTCTGTTTGCACAGCCCCAGGAGCCAATAAAGGCTGCTCACAGTCATTTACAGCATTTTTTTTTTGTATTATTGAGTTGAAATATAGAGTCACAGAATCATATAATCACAGGTGTTAAAGTGTCCCTGAGACACCCCACAGACCCAGCATGGGAGGTTTTGCAGTGAGCTCCGTTGTATTTGCTGGGCAGGAATGATGACTCTGACTCCATGTTCTCAGAAGGCTAATTTATTACTATATTATATTATATTATATTATATTATATTATATTATATTATATTATATTATATTATATTATATTATATTACATTATATTACATTATATTATATTACATTATATTATATTATATCATGCTAAAGAATACAGAAAGAATACTTACAGAAAGCTAAAAAGATAATAATGAAAACTCGTGATTGTCTCCAGAGTCCCGACACAGCTTGGCCCTGATTGGCCAAAGAGTTGAAAAACTAAAAAACCCACACCATAATCCAATGGAACAATCACCTGTGGGTAAACAATCTCCAAGCACATTCCACATGTGAGCACAACACAGGAGAAGCAAATGAGATAAGGATTGTTTTCCTTTTCTCTGAAGCTTCTCAGCTTCCCAGGAGAAAAATCCTGGGCGAAGGGATTTTTTCAGAGAATGTGAATGTGACAGAGCCCCTAACCAGGAATTTCACAAATCCCTGCTGTTGGGTGAACACTGGAAATATTTAAGCTCCACAGAAGGTTTTGCCTTGAATTTTCCCCAGCATGCTAGGAGAATATTGGTCTCTTGTTTGGAATATTGGACTATTGGTCTCTTGTTTTCTTAGGCTATCAGATCAACAGGCAGGAGCTGCCCTGAAAAAACCTTGGGATTTGGCTGGTGTCCCTCTGGGGCCCTGCACCTTGATGCACAAACAGCAAGAAAAGTCTCACAAGAGCTAGCTGGTTTTAACACTATTTCAACAAATAAAAGCTGTTGGACTCAACACCATAGAAAGGAGGTCTGGATTTTTGAAAAGCTCCAAATGTGGGTTCTGCTCAGGTGCCTTCAGCCTGGCAGCAAGCTCAGCAGGAATGAAATGCCAAATCCCTAATGTGAGAAATATGTGGTTACCATGTGAATGCTGTCCAGATGGTGCCCATCCCTCTACCTGTGCTTTAGCCAATTTGTGTCTGTGTATACAGCTTTGACAGCTATTAAGGTCTCTTAGTTTTAACACAGGTTTTGGAATGTATTTAATTTTCATACTAAGAGCCCCAAATTGCTGATGTGGGATGGAGTCCAAAATGCACTGAACTAAGCAGGGAAAAAAAAAATCACAGCCTGACTACATCTTGGAACTAGTAATTAGTGACTGAAACTTTTCTACAGCTGGCATCACACTCTTTAATAAACGTAGCAGAGTGTTGAAAGGGAAGACATAGACAGAATTGCATTGCCATGTGTGTGATTCCTCTCCATTTATTGTCTTTGCTTGTTGGGACTAAACATGATTGAATGTGAGGTGGAAGGGATTCTGGTAGGAAAGCCTGGTTCAGACAGCTCATCACAGCAGGCAGTTGAACATCAATATACTGTGTAAATAAACACCTTTTTAAGTGGAAAACAACCACATTTCCAGTCTTTCTGTACTCCAGGGCCTCAGCTGACAGGCAGCACTTTTGCTTCCTTGATGTGGAATAATTAATGCAGTGCAGCTATACTGCTCCTCATAACCAGGATGGTGCTTTTAAAAGGTGCCCAATACTGCAAAATCTCTGTTTGCACAGCCCCAGGAGCCAATAAAGGCTGCTCACAGTCATTTACAGCATTTTTTTTTTTTGTATTATTGAGTTGAAATATAGAGTCACAGAATCATATAATCACAGACTGGTTTGGATGGGAAGGGACTTTAAAGCCCATCCAGTGCCACCTCCTGCCACGGGCAGGGTCACCTTCTACTACCCCAGACCCTCACAGGGAAGAATTTCTTCCTTGGAGCCTTCCCTTGTCCAAGCTGAACAGCCCAAACTCATCCTGTCTCCATAGCAGAAGTGCTCCAACCTCTCCTATATTTTTTTTTAATAAAATAACATAAATTGTTTTATTTTTAAATGCTTGTGCACAGCACATCCTGATTCAAAGTATTACAGTATATTGCAGGCTAACAGGCAAAGCTCCCCAGATTTCTTGGCCAAGTGGTGTAAATCAGTTCTCTGAGTCACTGGGTGAGCTGGCACTTGGAGGACTTTGGGTCTCTCAGGCCAGGCCAGGCTTGGTGTAGTTTTCTGTATAAAATCCATTTCAATTAAAAGCCTTGCTGACAGTAGCAGCATTATTCAATCTGGGAAGAGTCATTCCACGCTGATAAAATTGGATTTCTTTGTCGCAGTCTTTCAGACTCTATCCCCACAATGTGTAGCAATTTTGCACAGAAAAAAAAAAAAAAAAAAAGTGATTTAATCCACAGCAGTTATTGCAATTACAAACAGTGTTCACAAAACCGAAGAGAATTCATAATTCTCCAAAGCATCACAGAGCCATTCAGCCACAGCACAGCTGGGGAAGGGAGTGCTTAAGAAGCTGAACAAAATAACTGATTGGGGTGATCACAGTGGCAGTGGTTCAATGCTGCCACCCAGCAGAAATCACCCACTCCACCCCCTTGGGGCTGGCTGGGAAATCACAGCACAAATCACTCAGCTCTCCCTGGGGAGGCCCAGGAGCTGGAAGGGGAGAGTCTGAGAGCAGATGCTGAGATATTGCTGCCCATGTGTCCTCTGGAGCATGGGACTGTGAAAATGGCACCCAAGTCTGTGCCAGAGCTAAAGGAATGCAGATGGGAGAGTGGCAGATTTGGGCATTTGACTAAATCTTGTAGCTGTTTGTGGCCATTCCTGGAACACTGACCTCATCACTGTATGTACTCTGCAATAGCACAGAATCATGGAATGGCTTGGGTTGGAAGGGACCCTAAAGCCCATCCAGTGCCACCCCTGCCATGGGCAGGGACACCTCCCACTGTCCCAGGCTGCTCCAGCCCCATCCAGCCTGGCCTGGGGCACTGCCAGGGATGCAGGGGCAGCCACAGCTTCTCAGGACCCTGTGCCAGGGCCTGCCCACCCTCACAGGGAAGATTTTTTTCCTAATATCCAGCCTAAAACTTCCTCTCCCAGCTCAAAGCCATTCCCTCTTGGCCTGTCCCTCCAAGCCCTGGCCCAAAGCTCTCCAGCTCTCCTTGGAAGAATTCAAGAGCTTTACCCCAAAGTCCAAGCTGCACAATGACAACTCTCCCAGCCTTTTCTCTTGGGAGAGGTGTTCCATCATTTCACAACCATTTCACACCCTTGCTAGCAGGGTTAGTTTTACCCCTGTGCATGAAGAACCTCCTTTGCTTCAAGGAAATCAGAATCAAAACACTCTCCTAAGCACAAAAAAAGCATTCACTGGGGTTTCTCTTACCTAACTGGTCCTTAGGAGGGCAAGGTGAGAGCAAGCAGGTCCTGCTGATGCAGGACAACAAACTCTGTGGGATGAGCTACCTTATAAATTCCATTCTTGATGAATTTTTCAGTCCTTCCATACGTGAAACAGTAAGCAGGAGATGTGAGGAAATGTATTCCTCTGAGATATACATTTAAATATATATAATAAATATATGTTTATATATATTAATATAATTATAAATATATAATTAATATATATATATATATTAAATATATAAAAAATAAATAAATATATATTAAAATATAACCTCTGAGAATACCAATTGTATGCTGCTTTCTAAAGCAAGTCATTGAAACACCATGAGGATTAGTATGCAACATGCAGAAGATGTTGAAAAGGAAGATATCTGCTTATTAATTATTAGAATTATATTAATAAATATTCTAGGAAGTTATGTGTATAAATATAAATCTGTGTTTTTATTTCATAGGATTATTTCTCTTTCACTCATAACCTTATCTGGAAAGGAAAACTGACAGATTAGAAAAGGAAAAGACTAATTAGATTGGGAAAAAATGAATTGCAAAAAAAAAAATGCAATGCATCCAAACAGTGAGCTCCTGTAATTTCTAAGCCTTCATTAGCAAGCTCCTCAGCTCACCTCTTCTCCTTGCTACTCCCACAAGTTCAGTTTAAGCTTTTTCAGAGTAGCAGAAGTTATTCAAGCTCTGATTGATCGGCAACAAACATGAAAACAGGTCAGAACCTTGAGTACCTCTGAACCATACACTTCACATAAGCACAACAGTGCTACCAAAAATAAAATTTTTTGGGATCACAGCAGACATCTAAAGGATTTCTGTTTCTCTGAAGAGTTACAGAGACTCGAGCTCGTATTCCAAATGTTTTAAACATCTGAAGGACTCTGACAGCAGCCATTCTTCTATAAAATAAAAACCTGCACAGGAATGATGCTGGGATGATTTTCCCCTTTGTTATGGCTGTGCCACAGCCCTGGCTGAACATGAGCTGTGCATGCATGTGCACACACAGCATCTGTGTCACACAGCAGGCTTTCATCTCTCAACACAAGTACTTGAAAGTGCTTTTCTGAACACTTTTGCTACTTTGAGTCTTTTTTAGCTTACTGCAAAACTTGTTAGCATTGGTATTGAGTGTAGTGAGGCTAGAAACCTCCCTTCTCTTGGATATAGGAGGGATTAGGATCTGATGGATTCAGCTGTCTGGTTTGATCAGGGTTTCCACACTGAAGTGGAGCTGTTTGGGTTCAATGTCACAAAAGCACCGGTTCTGTTTTTCCCCACAGACATTGTGGAAACCTCAGAGTTACAAGTAAAATACCCCCCCAACAGCTCACCAAACATGCTCTCCAAACATGCAGGGCATATTTGTGGCCTCTAACCTTAGAACAAACTTTTCCTGTTTCATTTTTGGTTTTCAAATCAACATTAGCAATGGTGGAATTATCCGATGCTCTTCCCAGCCATAGTGGTGTTGAGAAGAAGGAAAGAAAGGAGAATGAGAGAATAAAACCCTTTTTGGAAAGAGTGATTTAAACGACTTTGTACTCCATCACTATCTATGACTATAATATGTGTATGTACATCCATGTGCATAATTCTAGGAGTGAAAAATTGAAGTCTGTTGATAGTGGCACTTTCACCATCCTAAAGGTGACCTAAAGGAAAAAATAAGCCCCTGCTAGGAGGGATTTTCAGACAGGTACAGGATACCTGGGTCCACATCTGTGTCTGCCAGTGGTTCCCTGAATAGTCATGGTCACTTCCCTTATTAGCATCTCACCTTTAATAAAAAGTGAGGTGCTGGTGTCACAAATCCTAAATTGATTTGCTAAATAAAAATAGAAGCAGTTAAGGATGTGGGAGGAAGGTCAGGATTGATGCTCACATTTGTGCTGAGGGTTTGTCTCATTCAATCCTCACTGATTTCTTAGGAACTGGTATCTGGTATAACATTCCCAAAAAACACAGGTTAAACTTGTTAGCACCTCAGCACTGCAGAAGGAGAGTGATGTAATTATAAGAACATAATTTTTATGAAAGAATATATCCCACCTGATGTATCCTGCATCATTTCAAAAGCACCAGCTTTTCTGCTTCAGTGTGTCAGCACTTCCATTGAAACCCTCATTTTAATGGGAATGCTGCTCATCTGCAAAAAGTGTATTCTAAGCAGAAAAAGGGAACTTCCAGGATCAAATATGAGCACACCACCACTTAAAGAAGTGTTAATGATTTTAAAGTGAGTCACTTGTCTCTTTTTGAAACACAACCATCCACAATTTTGAGTTATTTTGAAGATTTGTTAAATCTTGGCTGGAACTCCAGACGGTCCATAAACCTCTTTTTGGAGAAATATCTGCTAGCAGGGGAAGGAATGGGCTTGGGGAAAAAGATTTATTTGACCTGTTCGATGTTGTTAACACAAATCAGGAAATAGTGACAGTCTGAAAATGCAGGATTTCTGGGGGGGGGCGAAAAATCCCCAAAATACAACCTAGTAAAAAGAATGAAGATAATTGTCTCTGATCCTAAGAGGCTACTGGGAATTTCCAAGCAGGTCCCAGGGGATATAGCAACACTGATCTTCAAAGGAAGTGCACACAGGGCTGTTACAAATTATGTAAGGTCTGATAAGGAAGTTACACGGTCTGACAAGGCAATTATCTGGAAAAATACTGTCCTTAAATCCAAAGCAATCCAGAAAGGCACTCACAGGCAGAGTTGGCAGTGTGCTTTGGCCCATCTCCATGTGCTCCTAAGCAGGATGGGAGGAGGAGAGGGGGCTTGGGTCTGATTCTGGCATGCAGGACTGTATAGACAGCACAGATTAATTCATTGCACCATCACCTCATGATATCCAGTGCGTGGCTGCCCTAGAAAATGTGACTATTACAGTTGTACATGATGGCCTTAGCTCTGCACTCTCACATATTTGAGTGCTGGAGAGTCATGGTGGCACGGAAGGCCAGAGGAGTTCAGAGCTGAGGCAGCATCTCCAGCTGCACCTTGGTGTCCCTGGGTCTGTGTGATCCTGACCTCTGAGGGCCTCCATCCCTGGCCATGAAGCCAAGAATCACCTCCTGCACTGAATGTAAATGCTTCAGACCCATCCCAGCTTGCCTCTCAGCACGAGCTTGCTCATTCCTTAGGTATGCACTTCCAAAATATATTTTCCCTTTGCTACAGCCACCCAAGAACAAGGGCTATGATTGCAAATTTAGTGGTTTCTTTAGCAGGAACTTTTCTCTAAAATGTACCCGTTAAGCATCTTTCCTGTGATTTGTAGCAGCTGTTGTGTCTCCATGCCAGCTGATGGGGAAACGGGGGAAGGACAATCTCAAAGTCATCTCTGAGCTCTGCAATATCTTATGAAGAAAAGCTCGTGATTATAATGAGAAAAGTAATTCCTCACCATGAAAGCTGACTGAGAGCAAATGGAGAAAAGTAGGACTTTCAAGTAAAGAAAACCTGAGTAGAATTATCACCCTACATGAAAAAGGTGGAATTGCTTTGGAGATGAGACCTTCCTCTTGCCTCCTGAGATCAGCTCCTGGGAAGGGCTGAGAATTGGCTATTGTGAGTAATCTTTGTGCCAGTGCTTGTGGGGTGATAAAAGGCACGAGGATTTAAAGCAAATTTCCTTGCTTGATAAATCCAAGCCTTTTACCTGAGGAGAACAGATAATTTTTGTCAGAAGCATGTGTGTAATTGCCTCAGTGCTGAGCCAGGTGGGAACTGAGGCAATAACACTCGAGCAAGAAACTCTTCAATGCCTCCATGAATGCACAAGTTATTTCAGAAATGCAATAAATAAAACTCAAGTTCTCTGCCAAACCAAAAGTATGGTGACAAGACAGACAAAGAGAGCAAAACAAACCTGGGGGAGGACGAGCTCACATTGAAGCAATGACACAGTTGCTGCACATGCAGCAATCTCAGCACATTCTCAGCGCTGTCGCCGTTGTTATCCCAGACAATGCATTTGAGTATTTGCTGCAATGCTGTTTAGGAGATGATAATGAAATAGCAGGCAAATGTACATGAAAGAAGATGGAAATATCTTGTGCCTCCTCACAGGAAAGCTATCAAGCATAGAAACGGGGGAATGACACTGGGAGCACTTGGAGGAAGGCGAATGCTCTCCGCTGCTTTCTGCTGTAAATTGGGCACTGGGGAGAGAGGACAGAAGTTCCACTGAAGTGTAACAGAGGGTAACGTTTGCCACCATGTGTCACCACTGCACTCAGGGAATGCAGGGGGATGAACTGCAAGAGGCACCAGTTTCAGAAATTTATCTGCAGCCACTTTCTCCCGCAGAGCAAAATAATAATAAATAAGAAAAGGTTGAAGGCAAACAATGATGTCTCTCTCATTTCAGCTTCAAACAAACCTAGTTGTGTATATTCCTCTTCGCTGCTCTCTGTAGCCTCTGCACAAGGTCTGGAAGACTGAGTAAATTTAAAATATTTTTGTGGACAGATCTACTGACAAAGGACAGGGTTTGAATTTCTAATTTTAATAACAGACAGGAAGATAATTGGTCATATCAGATACCTACTGAAAGAATTGCCTACACCAATGGATTTTTGCTACATGAAAGTCATCCTGAACTTTTTATTCACTCCCTAAGTTGAATTTACAGAACAATGAAATGGATGTACACACAGAACATGCAGGCAATGTAATTGTGATTTGAGGTGGCCACAATCGAGTGAACATCACCATGGCCTGCAAGTTTGCAATTTGGGGTTAATGTGACTGATGCATTTACACTAATGGCAATTTGAAGGGTTTTCTTTTTCTCCTTCTCAATGTCAAAATATGTCCAGTATAATTTTACCCATTTTTCATGAAATTGGATGTGCCTCTCCTTTACTATTTGGAAGATGTTGGGCATCTTTACCTCAGAAATTTCGAGTCAACAACTTTGTAAGTCCTTCCCTCAAAACAAAACTCTTGTGATGCTCCGTGTATATAAAAATTGGTTGCTCCATACAAAATGGAAATAAGCAAAGGCAACTTTTTCTGGCTGGTAAATTTTCTCATTGTCAGGGAGTTCCAGAGGACGGTTTGACCAAACCCTTCTTACTTTTATCTACTTATGGTACTGCTTAAGAAGAGGAGTGAGTAGCACTGAGAAATCCTTCCAACCACCCACAGTTCAGATTACAATGAAGGAACATCCAGATTAACTGGCAGTGACCTTTCTGAGTCAACATCCCTGCACTTTGAAATCCGAGCATTTCTAGTTCTGCCTTTTTGCCTTTGATTCTGACCTGGTACAGCTGGAACTAAATATAGATGTGAAAGGTAAAACCCATGATCACTGCACTTCAAATGTGCCTTTCAACTTGCTTGCTAGGGGCCTTACAAATTGTGTCATACACCAGTAGTCAGTGGGCAATAATCACCTCTCCTGGGATTAATTTGTGATAAGGACACTTTCATTTGGGAATGTCTTTTATTTAACACCATCACCCTTCTTTTTGAGAGACAATTTCCTATCATTCACATATCTTGTAGATGCATATTTTATCACTTTATGGTACAGTGTTTGTAAGATATTATATTATTAGAATTATATAGACAGAAAAATATTGTACTTTCACCTATCAGTACTTATTTTACTTATTAATAGCATAAATTTCAGCTGCAACTCACTGTGGTGTATAATTTTATATAATAAACCTGGCTAATAAAAAGTACTGGGACACTGCTAAAATATAAATAACAAAGGAGAAAAAATCGTATCTGAAACCAACAAGGCAGACGTATCCAGAGGGTAATTAAAAAGTCATTAGTTAAAGTCATCTGAGGTTTTGGTTGATAAAGTAAAAATTTAACATTTGTGTACTGAAAATTGATTAACAAATGGATACACAATTTTCATCATAGAAAATCAAGCTGTTGGTTAAAATAGAATTTCTTATGTACTTCAGATTATAAAAAAGATCATCTACTATACTCTAACAGGGAAAACTGGAGGCACATCCAATAATGAAGGGGGTATGGCTTTGGCTCTTGTCCAGTTATCCATAAATTCTCATGGATCAACAGCAATAGACAAGTGAGCCAAACCCAATGAAGCTAATTTTAGCTGGCTGAAACCAGCACCATCTGGACTTCTGGCCTTGGTAACTTTCTATTGATCCAATCCTTCCGGAATGATTGGATGCCAAATGCATAAGGAAGCTTTCCAGGTTCATGGAGTGCAATGGGAAGATTCTGGTATCTCCTTTGAGGGTTTCAGATGCTGTAACTTTATTTTTTGGTTTTTTTTTTTGATTGAACCTTATTTTTCGTGTATAGCAGGCAAACATTGCACAATTCCAGAAAATGAGTATGTCAATTCAAATTGTTTTCTGTCTGAAGCCACAGAAACAGTTTGAAGTGGACAGATGAGCACGTTTCCCATGTGGTTCAGCTCATCTATACATCTGCTTGCTTATCCCACTTATGTTAATCCAATCAGAGGAGATTCATGCAGTGATCCCAATTAACTGGCACTCTGGCTGTGGTGTCAAGTAGATACAATGAATTATCCCCAGTAAAAAATACAGGGGAAGTATTCTCTCTGCATTCAAACACCAAATAAACTACACAAATAATCTGCTCCCGGACATGCTGTGAACAAAAAGAATTCAAATTGATCGGACATTGATTGTGAATAATTTACTCAAACACATAGTTTTAAATCAGTTTCAAGAGCAGAGGGCTAAAATAACCAGTTTAAATTTTTGTGACTTGCGGATTTATTTTCTGTCTCTTCATTTACTTCAGTGGGCTTTGTATTGAGCTCTCACAGAGCAGGCTTACATTAGCTGCCACAAAGCTTAGTGTCCACTTTACCATTTTTAATCATGGTAATTATAGTGCTAGCATTTGATATGAAAAATAATTTGCATCCACTAACTTCTTTTCCCTGTTAAAATCTCTAAATATAGTAAACATGATGCTCTAACCCCTCGAAACTTTTAGCTTTTCTGACAGGCCTTGGTTTAATTTACTTACAGGGCAGTAGGATTGTCAGCAGAGCTCACTAATGGCATTATTTTTCCTGAGTGAAGATATTTTAGGGTTTCATTAAATTACATCTCTTACACATGCTACATAACCTCCAAATATAGATATACACTTATTTTGACCTACTACAAATTAATAAATAGGTCCTTTTAGATATTTTTTTTTTAGTGACTGTGTCCATTCAGGATGAGAACATTTCAGCTGCTGGTTTTTCATCAGTATCAGAGGGGCTGGAATCCTAAGGCTCAAAATCTTCTTGCACAAGATCACAACATCAGTGTCCTGAGTATGTTTATTAGACACTTGATAAACCCAGAAAGTTGCTTTTCTTTGATGTTGGTATAAACACGAACTTCTGCCTTATTATTGAGGACACCTCCCAGGGCGAGGCCTCCAGTGGCTCATGGAAATTTGCATAACTCACCAGGTGCAGAACAAACGTTCCTCACTCCTCATTCCCCTGCCACTTCTGAACTATTCATTGTTTACCTCATTAGTTGTGCCTCCAAACTTGTATTTAGAAGAATACTGCTTTATTGGAGCTGTTGAGAGGATTTTGAAGGCTCATCCCTGTAAAGATGCCTTGGGGAGAAATTAGATATTCAAATGTCTGGGTATAGATTAAAACAAAGGTGAGCATTTACAATTTTTTAAACCTATTTTTGATTGTCTTTAATCAATTAAGTCAGAAGCCAGGTGGGAGATGGAAAGGTGAAAGAGAATTACTGACACTTTGCATATTTACTCCTTACTGAAGCAGATGCTGAATTTAGAAGACCAGATTCTACCTAAAATTAAAACTACTCTATCTTTAATTTTAATAGTTCTCTTTGGCACATTTTCAATGCTTAGAATTTCCAGAGGGGTGACTTTCTATAGAATGCTTCTACTCTTTGATTTATCGTGATTAAGGTAAGATATGGCCAAACCAGTCCCCCTCAGGTAATAGCAAGTTTATTGTTTTATGATCCTTTACACAGGTCTGCCATGCTTCCAATTCTTCCATTACTTCTGTTTGTGTTATATAGAAAGAGAAATTTAAAGCTCATCCATCCATCCATCCCATTTATCCATCCATCCATCCATCCATCCATCCATCCATCCATCCATCCATCCATCCATCCATCCATCCATCCATCCATCCATCCATCCCTCCCTCCATCCCTCCATTTATCCATCCATCCCTCCATCCATTTATCCATCCATCCCATCCATCCATCCATCCATCCATCCATCCATCCATCCATCCATCCATCCATCCATCCATCCATCCATCCATCCATCCATCCATCCCATTTATCCATCCATCCATCCATCCATCCATCCATCCATCCATCCATCCATCCATCCATCCATCCATCCCCACCTACACCTTCCCAGAAATGTCCAAGGCATGTGTAAGTGCTGTGTCCTACTTTCCTGTGAAACTAAATATGCTTGAACCTTGTCAATTTTGGTCATTAGCACATTTTGGAGTAGTCATTAATACGTGGCTTAGATCATCCTCTGGTGCCATGGTTAATTACTTTGCTAAGAAATTGTGCTGGCAGGGCCATATTCCTGTCTTGATTTCAGAGTGCAGTTCAGAGGCTCAAGAACATCTGCACAGAGATACAGATAATTACCACTGGAACACACCAAGGAGAAGAGAAAAAATGCCTTTTAGGGGCTGCAGTGATTGCTTGGAGCTAGGGGGGCTCCATTGCTGCATGGAAGTGAAATAAGGTCCATTAAAACCACAAGGGACAAGGAACCTCTACACTACACAGATCAAAGGGTGTCTCCATTAAAATTGTAATGCTGGAAAACCTGTGGTGGTGTTCCAGCAGGGGTCACAGGATGAGGGAAGAGATGAGAATCTTGACTCCATGTTTCAGAAGGCTGATTTATTATTTTATGATATATATTATATTAAAAGAAAATGATATATTAAAACTATGCTAAAGAATAGAAGAAAGGATTTCATCAGAAGGCTAGGAAGGAAAGGAATGGAATGTTAATAAAATCTTGTGACTGACCAGAGTCCCAACACTGCTGGAGCTGTGATTTGCCATCAGGTAGAAACAACTCACAGGGACCAATCACAGATGCACCTGCTGCATTCCACAGCAGCAGATAATCATTGTTTTTCTTTTCCTCTGAGGCCTCTCAGCTTCTCAGGAGAAAAAATCCTGGCAAAAGGATTTTTCAGAAAATACGTCTGTGACAGAAAACCCATTTAACATCCCATCCCATCATGCTTTCAATAATATTTTACAATACAGGTATTATGACTCCCATAAATATCTCAATACTTATCTTTTTCCAGCTGGGAAAACTGAGGCTGGAAGGGGCTGTTCTCTGTGTTTAAACAAGTGCAATTGTCAATGGCCATATGAGACTCTTAAAACACATTTTGTTCTTAAAATCCCTAAAGCTGCTTCCCAAACAACATAAGGTCAGGTACAT
The DNA here is from genome assembly GCF_012460135.2 of Molothrus ater. Taxonomy (NCBI): domain Eukaryota; kingdom Metazoa; phylum Chordata; class Aves; order Passeriformes; family Icteridae; genus Molothrus; species Molothrus ater. The sequence continues at coordinate 5,362,368 of NC_050486.2, forward strand.
GCTGATTACTCACCTAGTTTGTATCCTGGAACACCTGCTAGAAAAAAGAAAATATTTATTCTGAGGTAGGTTTAGCTCCCCATAAAAATGAGATCAGAGCTCAAACAGAGATGCCAGCTCTTGTCCACTACACAAAACCATTTGCATTCCAGTTGTTGGCTAAACAAATACAGTAGAAAAAATTATTTTGATTAAAAAAGCCTGAAGGTTATTTAAGGTGAATAGAATCTTAAAATAGCATTTTAAGATTCTATCCACTTTCCCAAGATGTTATCATCAAAGGCAGGGTGTTGCTGGAATCTTCTGGAGGTTTCAGATTTCCTCTTGTAATCCTTGTAAATGTTTAATGGGAGATGTGTGGTGGGAATCCTGCTAGGGATCACAGCACTCCCAGAATGACAGCAGAGCTCCGGGAAGGCTCTTCCCCTCACCTGGGGGCTGCTGCTGCTGCTTATCCATTCCCCGCTTGTGCTCTCTCCTGGCAGCACATTCCAGCTGTGCCAGTGTCCCCCCTGGAAGAGCTGCTTGTGACCATCCCTCAGCTCAGGCACAGCTGAAAACGCCACAAAATGCAGTTTAAAACAGAGCCATGGAAAGCCTGCAAATGCTGTTTCCTGATAAACAGCTCTCCAGTTTGAAAGAGACATTTTTCCTTCTCTTTTCCTTCCCTCTGAGGACATCAGCTTCTAAAGAGTCACCTGTTCTCAGCTCGTTCACCCGAAATAATCCTCTATAAGGACTAATCCTTATGGGTTTTATAATAAGGCTTTATTTTCAGGAGTTGCATGATTGCTATGAGCTGCCAGAGAGCACTTTAGTCTGCAGCAGTGATGTAAACAAAATTAGCACTTTGCATGGTCCAGCAGTCGCTGAACAATGCAGTAGAAGATGCAGCAACCTAATGCAAGTAAGAGCTGAAGGAGAAAAACCCTCCGTGTTTCCATTACAAAATTAAGTTTTGTTTTGTGAGGTTTCCTTCAAATCCCACAGAAATACCTGTTGGCTGTCATAGGGCAGACTGCTCCTCTTCCTGCAACCTCAAACACAAGGAATCCCATGGTTTCAGGGATGAGTAGCAATTTCTCTACAAGCACTGCTGTTTGTATGGATATCCGTAATTTCTTCCCCTCCTCTTCTTGGGTGTGAGATGCAATGATAAATCAGGATCTTAATAAACTGAAATGGTTCAAATAAGCCTAGAACTTAATAGTAATAAGTTATACATATCTGTGCTTTTTCTTATTTTTAATCCCATGAAGATAAAATTTTACATTATAAAACTTTCAATTGCCCCACTTCTCTGTAATTAAGGTGACATCTCCTTGGTGTCTCTGAGTCAAAATGTGTCAGCTTAAGAAAGATACCAGCCTAAATAAAATTAGAATTGATTACAAGATAATCTTGAAACAATTTTAAAATCACTGAAACAAAACATTTTATCTAAGCACGGTAAATCCACTGAAATGCTGAAACAGGCAGCTTCTACTGCATATTTGACATTTTCAGGGAAAATAACATTCTTGACTACAGCTCCACTCTGGCATTTCAGAATAATTCCCCTTGCATCCTGTGCCATCCATGACATGACTGATCCTTTATGAAACATAGCAATTATAATCAGCACTTAATAATTTCTTTTATTTCATCTTCTTGTATCAACTTGTAGCAAACCTGCCTTGCATAAAATATAATTAAACCCAATTCTTTTGCTGACAGTCCCTTATTTTGCTATGTTCCTCTACTTTTCAGGAGCTATTGAGTTGAGAGAGCACAATAACTGTGAATATTATTAATTTGTGGATTGAGACTCACCAACAGACCAAGAGTTTCCTATGCTAAAGCATGTACAGGCCTGGACAGCTTGTTCAGCCTTCTTTGCCCCAAATAAAGTTTGTTTTTCCTAAGTGAGCAATTGTTCACCTCCTGTTTCTGAATAACATTCCCTATGTTATTGGGAGTCTTGTGTTCTCCAAGAAGATCCAACTGTGCAACATGTCCTACTAAGGAATTTCTTATACCTTTTTTATCTGCTTGTTATTTTGAAAATGATTTAAACAGTTATTTTATTTTATCATTTATTTTATATTTTATTTTATTTTTTCTTTCATTATATTTTCATTTTATTTCTTTGGGGGCTATGATTGGGATCTTAGCAGCCCTCTGGAAAGTGACATAGCTAATTTTTTTATTGTCACACATAAAACCTTCTTGTTTTATGTTAGAACTTTTAGAGATTGCAGACTTGGATTTCCAAAAATAATTAGGTGGACTTTTTGGAAATGTGCAATTTGTGTATGTAGAATGCTGCAAAAATTCCCCTAGGAAACCAAAATTTGCATGGTGAATATTTTATATTTTTATGTTGTTTTCGCATAAGAAAAGTTTTACTTAACTATTAACCAGAAAATAGATTAAAAATTACAGTGCAAGTGGAAAGTATTTGATTTATAACAAGTTTTAACTTTTCTTTCATTCAGTAAATTAATTTTAGTGTGACATGGATATAAGATGTGGAGGATATTTTTCTCCTGTAATTTCTTCAATTTCAAAAATTTCATTAGTTAACACAAGATGCAGCAATACCACATAGAACAGCTTACAACAAAATCAACCATTTTAATAACAAAAAAGGCTCGGGTTGCTGCAACTCTTTTTATTTCGTTTCAAGGAAAAATCAGAGAGGAAATGAAATCACCTGCTGTCCCAATTAGCATTTAAATAGTCCCTATTTGGCAGCGAATTTCGTGTGCTTATTTAAGTTAAAGAGGTGAAGAAAGCGTTTGTTCTTATCTGTGCAGCTGTTGCTGGGTCAAGTTTTCTCTTGAAAGGGTGCAGGGATTCATGGCTGTGTCAGAATTGTTGGATCCAAGACCGCTTCCTAATTCTTCATATCAAGGGCATTTTTGATGTTAGCCAGATTCAGAGCAGAATATCCCTGTGTTTTCCTTTTGCTTTAATTTCTGTAGGGAAAAAATTAAAAAAAAAAAAGAAAAAAAGGGTCAGGATTGCTCCCAGAGAGGCAGCAGTGTGTGTATATATATATATGTATATATATACACATATACACACATACACACACATATATATATGTATATATACACATATAAATATATATAAATATATATAAAACAGGGCTCTATGTAACATGCCTCACTTCCAAGAGTAGATGTCACTTGTGGGAGAGGAAGAATTATAGAATTATCACTACTCTGAGGTTGATGCCTAAAGAGGCTGACCTGGAACAGAGGCTAGACAGAGTTAAAGAATAAAGTAGGGATTTATTAACCTTGGGCAGCACAAGAGCCTGGCTGTGGCTACACCCAAGATGGATGACTGGTCACAAGTCTATAAGTTTGGGGGATTTTTTTTTAATACAATTTTTAAATTTTATAAGTTTATATATTTTTAAACTCTTTTATAAGTTTTGGTCCATTTCCATATTGGGGTTGGTTGTCCAATTACAGCTCCAGGTTATGAAGTTCCATCCCCCAGTTTGCTCTCCTCACTTTGCTGTTGTTTGCACTTTTTGGGCCTGAAGCTGCAGTGGTGTCCTTGGTTATTGGGCTGGAAAAGGATTGTTCTGTGTGACTAAACAGTGAAGAGAACTTGCTGACACTTTATATGAAGTCCAGAGTTATACACTAATGCAGTACAGAATCTGGAAAATATGAAAGCTCAAACTTAAGGCATCAAGGTGACCCCATGGCAAGGGGAGTCCAACCTCAACCCCACACCAGTGTCAGGTTTAGGATGAGCAGAAAGCAGAGTGATGAAGAGGATGAAGTTCCATTCTGTGTCTCTGAGCAGTTTGAAGCTTATGACAAAGTGTTTGAGCTCCTGCCAGAAAATCAGAAGGAGAGATATTCCTCAAATTTGAGATAATTGAGATATCAAAATCAAGATATTCCTCAAATCATAGGAATATTTACCTCTGCCTGACAGAGATGGTGTGGGGGGATGAGGAGGTTGTGGGTTTGTGGCTTTGTGTGTGTGTGAACTTCTTCCAAGAAAAGTATAGCAAGGAGTCCGATGTCAGGGAGATTTCTGTTCCTGTGCTGTTTGGATAGTCACTAAATTTCTGCTCTTTGACCTGATGTCACCTGGTCCTAGGTTCAGCACATGTGGTACAGCAGTTCTCTGACCTGAAGCACATCCAGAGTCAGCACGGGCTGTGCCGCCCTTGGTCCAGCTCAGAGCATGTCAATGTCCCCACACACAGTGGTGGCTGTGGGTTTCTCACTCATACAGGTTAGGAAAATTAACCCACAAACAGCAGAGGTTTGTGTCCAAAAAGGAGACAGAGGAGTCCTTTTTGGCTTTTTTGGAATAAAGGGAGAGACCATGGGACATTCTCCTGGGATCTCTCAAATCAATGTCTAATTTCATTTATCAGCAAACCTAAAGTTTATTTGTAAAAGCAAATATCTTTTTCCATTCATCAATCAGTGGAATCTTTCCCATTGTTTCTTTTATCTCCCAGTGCTGGTTTTATCTCCCAGTAGCCCCACAGCTTGTTTGTAAAGACAAATCCACTAGTCCTCTCATACAGGGCAACTCAAGGCACCAGCAGCACAAAGTGAGCATTTCTCTCTGTAAAAGGAAGTTTTCAACCATCCTGCCTCTTTTTCCCATTGCTTACATGCAGTGAGACAGGAAGAGCAGACCCTGGTGTTATGCAGTTTCTGCCTTGTTTTCAGTGAGACTGTTTATGAATATGCTGATTAGCTTGCTCCGGCAATATTTTGATATATTTCCCCCAGAAAGTGAAGTTGGGGGTCCCTTCTCTCTGGTCACTGTCAAGTATCAGATGGCAAAAGTGCTTGTTTTGTTGCACCTTAAACTGTGTTCAAGCTGGCAGTTCAAAGGGCAAGATCTCATAACTGTTCAAATCAGCAGATTTGTCTTGTGCACTGCCATTGCCCATAAGTAAAAATGACCTCATTTATTCTCACACCTTTCATTTAATGGAACATATTCTTATTACCCATAAAATACTGGACTATATTTAACACTTAATCTCCATTCAGGGAGAGCAAGACACACTGCAGAGGTACACTGGGTGTTTTTTCCTGGCAGCATTGCAGAGCTGGTCAGTGCTACAACCAAACAAAAATTGTCTTGGCCGAGACATTAAAAGCAAATGTTAAATTTATTCTGGCCAAAACTGCAACAATGGTAATTGCTGAGCATTGTTCCTTACCCCAAAAAATTGGAGAATAAACACCATCATGTCTGTTGGGCATATGGATTGGGAAATCAGTTAATCTTGGGTTTATTTCTAGATCTGTAGAACCATGTTGCATTCTGTTTCTTCCTAAGCAAGCTTCCTAGGAAACACCTGCAATGTTCATGTAGGCCTTCATAATCCTGAGCCTGAGGCAGAAAAGCAGCCAGGACAATGTGGTCCAAAGCACAGTTGCTATACTGTGACAAATAATCTGAAATTATTGTCTAATCAACCTCAAACTGAAACATACCTAGAAGATAAGCAATAGTCTTTATGCTAATTTTAGTTAAATTATTATGCCTCTTCTTAATTTCAACCAGCCTGCATATCTTATACTGCTCACAAATATGTTTACACTCATTTTCCATTAAAAAAAATGAAGAGAAAGGCAGAGTAGCCCTGTCCATAGCTAAATGTTTGGGAGGATGTGTCATGTACTGCTCCTCTTGGCTGGAAAAGATGTCCCTGGTCTGCAGTTCTTGTCCCAGCCTCTGCTGGGTGCCCAAAGTCTCAGTCCTCCCATTCTGTGTCAGGACTTGTGGTTTTATAACTAAAATCTACAGTGTAAATGATAATTACATGCCATTATTAATACTATTTCATCTCCCTCTAGTGTTTATATCCCATTTGAAATTTTCCAAAATCACCTTTATTTTTCTCTCTAAGACCTCTCCTACAAAGGTGCCGGGAGTGATAATGAAAAGAATTCAGAGGCACAGAAATTTTATAGTAATGCATTTTCAATACATATATTTTACAATGGTAAATATGTACAGCTTCATTCTATTTACAGCTTCTTTAAAAAGCTCATATTTGGGCTCTGTAGAGGGGTTAAGTAATTTTCTCAGAACTTTTAATGTAGGTTGAGCTTCAGAATATGTCTAGCTGCATACAGCATGTTAACTAATGGATGTATTGCAGTTTCCATCAGCAGCTGATGTACACAGTTTTGTATGATTCCCAGAGACCTGAAGGGGTTTTTTTCCTGTTTGTTTCCCCACCTTGTGTAATATCCACATCCCTACCACTCAGGAAGGACTGAAAGATGGGCCAGAGGGCCTGCACAGGCTGGGGCTCTGTGAACCTCATGGATTCCACAAGTGCAGTGCAAGGTCCTGCACCTGGGTTAGGGCAATCCCAAATTACCAACAGAGAGGGGCTGAGAGCAGCCCTGGAGAAGGACTTGGAGGTGCTGGCTGAGGAAAAACCCCGTGAGCTGGCCCTGAGTGCTCCCAGCCCAGAAACCAACAGAGCCAGGGCTCATCCAGAGCACTGTGACCACCAGGGCAAGGAAGGGGATTCTCCTCCTCTGCTCTGCTCTTGTGAAACCCCCCTGGAGCTCTGTGGCCAGTCTTGAAGTCCTCAGCATAGAAAAGGACATGGAAATGTTGGAATGAGTCCAGAGGAGCCCTGAAGGGATCTGGAGCTCCTCCCCCTTGGAGCCGGGCTGGGAGAGCTGGGAATGTTCAGCCTGGAGCAGAGGAGGTTGTGTGGAGACCTCACAGAACCTTCCAGGGCCTGCAGGGGCTCCAGAGAACTGGGGAGGGACAACTCATCAGGAACTGGAGGGACAGGGCAAGGGGGAATGGATTCAAACTGACAGAGGGCAGGGATGGGTGGGATATTAAGAAGAAATCCTTTCCTGTGAGTGTGGTGAGGCCCTGGCACAGGGTGCCCAGAGCAGCTGTGGCTGCCCCTGGATCCCTGGCAGTGCCCAGACCAGGCTGGATGGGGCTTGGAGCAGCCTGGGACAGTGGAAGGTGTCCCTGCCATGGCAGGGGTGGCACTGGATGGGCTTTAAGGTCCCTTCCAACCCAAACCATTCCATGATTCTGTGATTCTATAAAGTAAGATAAATACAGGCTTTGTTCTTTCACAGAACACATTTAACACTTCACTGTTCCTGTTGCAGAAATTAATAACTGAACTCCCATCCGATGCTTTGATTCAGTTAAGAGCATTAGGAAGCTCTGTGGTTATAATCTGGAATTATACTGACAATTTTCTTGCCCTGATTCTCTGTTTAGATCACCAGTGCAATTCCATTGCTTCTTTAGAGATAGCTGCAATTTAGTCCACTGGAAAAAAGAAGAACACCAAGACCATTTTTAATAAACTAACATGTCAAATTTAGTTTGGAATTAATACAAATAGTTTTTCCTTAAAGAGAAGCATCCTTTGCTGTGGTAGAAACATTTTCATATGCTGAATAAGAATTCTTGACTTAATTTTTTTTGTGTGCACGTAGAGATCTGAGCGTTTCCTGCTACCAGTGAAACAACACTTGCATAGGAAGAGAACATTTAGATGCAAAGAAGATTATCTGCACATTCCCCCAAGAGCTAAGCCAAAACAAACAAATAAAACACCAAAGTATTTTCAGGAAATATTTGGGTTTACCTCCTACTCCTTTCAACAATTTGAATTGCTACAGACAACAATAGTGCAGATGTTATATTTCACAATATCAAGACAGCATTTATGCATGTGTTTGTGAGATTTACACTTGTGTGAAGCCAGAATCATCCCAGAGGGTTGGTAGAAACAACTGCCTTTATAAATTCAAGTGCAGGTTAAGTAACTGTCATCCATCAGTGCTGTAAATAGCACTGCTGGCATCAAACTGGAGACAAAAAGCCTCCACTTTGAAGGATAAACTTATAAATTGAATAGAAAATGAGCCAAATAATGCACACTGCATAAGGTTAAGTTTATACAACATTCTTTCTGGAAAAGGAACAATTCTAGATTTTATATACAGCTTCATAAATAAGGCTTTGGATCAGTATTTCTTTGAGAAAATATTAGAGACTATATATTTTTGTTTGAAGCCAACAATTTAGGTACCTTTTCCCTCTTGCAGGCAGTCAGGAGTAACATCAGCTTTTGTTTTGGATAGAAGGCAATTTGGTCTCTGTGGCACCAGGCACAAGCCCATCCTGAGCATCAGTAGCATCTCAAAAACAAGCAGGCAAACATTTTCCAAAGGCTTTAAGGACCCATATTCCCTGCCACACTGTCCAGGTCATAAAGCTTTTTTTATTTGGCTCTGGGTACAGGGTAGAAGGAGGTCATGGCTGCTCACAGCACTGCCAGAATTCTGAGCCTGGCTGGGCCTCATTTTTCAAATGAGAGCTAAGGTGAGCAAGAGCACTCCCTTGGAACTTTAAATCATTTATCACGGTGTGGGTTTGTCTGTAGGCCTCTCCATTGCCCAGTACCGCAGATCAATTTGAAGTTCTGAAACAGAAGTTGTAAAAATGGTAATAAAAGGCATTTCAAAGACTTTGAGACTATGAGTTGTATCACATAATGATGAAGAATTTTAGCAGTTTGTGTTTCCCCTGTGATTCATCTACGAGTATCCATCAACACTGAATCTATGAATCCTCTGCTCTGTTTTATTTTCTCCAGCAGATCTTTATGCTGATTCATTCTTCATAAACTGTATTTTCATGTGTTGATTTATGCACTAAAACACTTCCACAGATTCAAATTTCTTCCTTATCTCTACAAGAAACATGGTTCAATTCTTTTTGTTTTCAGTCAGGACAAAAAAAAAGACTGAAGAAGAACATGATTTTCATGCTGATTTTGAAGCAGGATAAGGTGTAGCCAAATCCCCAAAGTCCAGCCCCAATGAGAGTTCCAGAGACTTTTGACTTTCATTTTCTTAGGATCCATAATTTTTTTTTTTCCTGTACGATTAACTACAGGGACAGGACCATAATATCAATTGGCTCTTAAGGTTAGGCAAAACCAGATTTTTGCTTCTCTTTCTAATAACTCTTCTCCTTATTGTGTCAAAAAACTCTTTTCCAGGGCAGTCTTCTCCATTTCAAAGGTTAACTGCTGTTTTAGCTATAGATACCTTCTTCTCTGAAAGTTAAACTGTCTTTTACCCCATTTAAAAAGTATAAATCCATGTCTTTTCCTCACATTGAATTTCAGGCAATATTGGCTTGCATAACAGCCACAAATAAAATGAAAAATAAAAAAAGCAAGAATTTTCCAGTCAGAGGAATTTTTTGGATTTCATTTGTCTTCTGCCAGTCTAAACGAGTGCACCATTTTATCAAATCTGTTACCTGTTTAGATAATAAATGATTCCTATGAGCAGATGTGAACTGGGAAAGAAGGATGCTTTGAGCTTGCCAGTACAAGGGGTTGGAAACTCTCTTGATATTGCCAAGGGGAGAAGGAACAGTGTTCCAATCCCTCTAGGACACATGACAAACCATGAAATCAATACTTTTTGCAGGAAAAAAAAATAAATATATAAGTGAGAAGAGATTATTGTAATTGTTTGGATGGACAACTACTTTTGTCTCCAAATATGTCACTATCTTACCTGCAGGCTGTAAACCCGAGTTGTCATTATAATTTTGACAGGATCCCAGGCTGGCTGGGGCTGGAAGGGGGCTCTGGAGGTCACCCAGGCCAAGCCCTGCAGGGTCACACCCAGGCAGGTTTGGGGTGTCTGCAGACAAGGGGAATCCACAGCCCCTCTGGGCAGCCTGAAAAGAAGATTTTCCTCGTATTTGTGGAATTTTCTTTGTTTCAGGTCATGCTCATTTCCCCTTGTCCTGTCTCTGGGCACCACTGAAGGGTCTGGCCCCATCCTCTTGGCATTGACCTCTGAGTAGAGGGCACTTCCATGCTTAAAAAGCACCAGTGTAAAATGTACTGCTTTTGCTCAACAGATCTCCCCTTTGGACTAAATCCAGATTTCTAGTTTTTGGGAGAGACTTTCACTTCTGGATCTGGCCCCTTGTGTATATCCACACATTGCATGCGCTTACAAGCACCTACAGGGCACAGCACATCTAAGAAAATGAACCCCAGAAATAGAAAAGAGGTGCAAAATCTGTTTCCTGCTTACTCAGCCTGTAGGAAACACCTCCCAAGCATCCCATTCATTTTCCATTTCTGATGTAGCAGGTGGGTTTTACTGGGAATTCTCCCTTTCCCCTCTGCTCCCTGACATGCAGAGCTCATGAATGATTTACTTGTAATTTGACCCTTGTCTTACAAGCCTGTGCAAACTGGTGACATCTTACAGGATAATTCACCAGTTCCTCACTCTTAGATGGTTCATACAAACACATTTCAGTTCTGAAGTGTTTTCACTCCTCCTGTACTTGCTGTTTATCCTTTGTGTCATTTGCAACATGTTCTTGGAAAGTACATTTCTGCTTTTTTCTGTGCTGCTAGGTGATTGAGCTGCCTCTGAGGCAGGAGGTAAATTAGATTTAGTCATTAGGAACTACAAAATATCTTTGAAAGAATATAGGTCCAGCTAAATACGTGGATGGTGAGCTCCAGAATGAATGTTCACAAAGGTGTTGGGAAGTTAATCACAAACTCTGGGTAAAAGGCAAACAACACCACAGGACATGGCAAAGAAATAATTCCCCCTTGGATTTCATCAGAGGAGGAAATTTTTCAGTACAGATGTTATAGAGGCTAAATATCAATGAGACATGCACAAAGGGAGAGCCACATCCCTCCCTCTTGTGCCCCTTCTGATGCTCATGACAGGTGAGAAGTTGGAAATCATTGATGTCCCAGAAGCTGACTCAGTAATCTGACAATTAGGAGTCATAAAAAAGAAATATATCTGAGTACATTCTAGGTGTAATGTATGTACTTTTTTATTAAAATTCATTAATACATGTGCACGTACTTCATATGCATAATGCAAGAAGATAGTGAAGCTGATACTGATGGATTCTAGTTCTGGAAGTAGAATTTTAAATGCTAGGAAGCTGATAAGGCAAAAAAAGCATAGAAAGGAAAAAAAAATTATTAGGATAAAAAGATATTAGGATGAAAAGAAATCCTACTGATAGGGCTTATTCACTGCAAGGTAAAAGCAATAATATGGAAAAAAAATGCATATGATCAGTAAACCTTTCTGTTCTGACCTTGGCAAAATGTCAGACAATTACAAGCATAAAGTTGATGTAGAAATACTTTCCATTTCATCGAGGGCAAATATGTTTAAAAGGAGCTTATTATTTCTTGAATGGGTTTTTTTCTGATCACCACATGTAGATAATTGAAAATGTTAAGGGACACAGATGAGCTGTGTTCTGTACTATCTGCTTCTTTTCCTCCAGGGAGGTTGTTCTGTTTACTTTGCTCATACTGCAGTGTTTTTCTCTACTGTCATGTCTCTATACAAAGGTGGAGATTTTCAGGAGGCTGCTCAGCCACAATGTAACTAACTCCCTTCTTTTTCACCTTGGGTTGAAAAATCAATCATAAAAAGCATTTAGTAAAGATTTTGGCAGATTGTCCATTGTTTAACTGATTGTAATAAGCATTAAAAGTTCTATGACCTGTGCTGGTAAGGAGAATTTTTTCACTTGCCAATCTGTGAATAACACAGTCTTGGATATTACCTGATTCTAGATCTGTCTACATCTGGGTGAATCCTCTCTTTAAAAGCTAATTGTTCTTTTTCATAGCAAATATTTTATCTACTTCCTGTTTTGGAACTGCTAGCAGGGAGAAGCTTAATATAAAATGAAACTGCCTTCATCTCATCTTGGCTTATTCAAACCACGGCCTCAAGCATTAGAAATCCTGAGGCTTTTAAAGAAGGTGGGGGGAGAAAAACACCATCTATTCCCTCAATGATCTGTTCTGCCACCAGCAGAACTTGCAGCTGCATGGGAAAACGTTGGATTCAGACTGCCACTGTCATTGCAGCCCCTTCAAAGCTGTCATGTTCTCACCATCCAAGAGTGAAGGTGCCTCATTTAGAAGACATTAAGAGAAAGGAACATAGAAGAGTTCTTTTGTATTAGAAATACGTTCATTTTCCAAGCGTGTTCTCCACATTCTGCCACAATATTATTCAATAGCATTTATGCTTACCAGTAGTAATATTGATTTATAAAACACAACAAATTGCTTCAAATGAGGCCTAACGTTGTTAATTTTGCCTGGGCTCTGTTTTGTGAGTGGTTGACCTTAGGTAGTTAGGAAGGATCCATCACACTCACAGTAAATCTCTTGACAGGCTGATTCAGTCACTGCAATGGAAGAGATTATATTCCCATTTCAAATCTCCTCACACTACCATTTTAGAGAACAATGGCATTTAAAAAATTTCCTTTATCTAGTTGTTTTATAGAGAGCTGTCCATAGCTCCCCATGCCATAAGATTTAAAATGTATTGAAATGAATACAGTGATAGAAGCAAGTCTGTAATTAATGTACACATTTGGAAAAAAAGCTATGGCCTGAAACTCAAAAGAGACATTGACAGCCCTAGGATTCCTTTCAAATCCACTTGCAATTTAAGCTTCTTTGAAGAGAAAAACTTGTCCAAAACTTGTATCATGCTTAACTAACAGGTCTTTCCCGTCAGAACACTAATGGTTTCCTGAGATTAAACATCTCTCTCAATGTCATTAATAAAAGAAATAGTGTTGAAATGGCAACTGCATTTTAAAGTATGCTTCTTCTCATCCCATGTTGACTCTGGCCATTCTTCGTGGCAGCTCCCTGGAGCAGCCAGGGATCAGATTTGGGGCAGCACATGCAAATCCATGGCTCTGATATCTGGGAAGATGGAGAGAATGCTGCCCGTGGCCTGGGGCACTGCTTATGATAATAACATGATTCCATTATAGGCTTCATCCCAGGAGCCAGCCTGACTGATTTCCCCTCTCTTGTGCAAGCCTGGGAACTCTGAGCCATCATCCCTCTCCTCAACAGGGTTTGCCTGGAGCACTGGAGAGCTCCATGCAGTGAGTCACTCTGGACATAGATGGGCAGCACATCCACCTGCCATTCTCTCCTTGAGAACACCACGGAAGCTGCTGGGCTGGGCTCTTACAGAGCAGAAAAAGAGGAAGAGTAGGAAAGGACAAGCTTCTCATAGCCCCAGTGCTGGTTCTCAGTGGAAAATCAGTTTTCTTGAGCCACAGCCAGCATTGAGGCCGTGCTGTTCCATGGGAGGTGTTCTCCTGATGGATGGAACTCAGTGGCTCTGGAAAGCAGCATTTTCTCTGCTCAGAGCAATATCATTAACTCTGAAATCCTCAGGCTTTTAAAGGAGGTGGGGGGAGAAAAACACCATATATTCTCTCAATGAGCTGTTCTGCCAGCAGCAGGATTTGCAGCTGCATGGGAAAACATTGGATTCAGGCTGCCACTGTCATTGCAGCCCACTCAAAGCAGTCATGTTCTCACCATCCAAGAGTGAAGGTGCCCTGCTATTCCATGGGAGGTGTTCTCCTGAGGGATGGAACTCAGTGGCTCTGGAAAGCAGCATTTTCTCTGCTCAGAGTAAGATTATGAACTCCTTCAGACCTGCTGGTGTGCCTCTGGCAATGGGCAGGAGCTGGATTTTTGAAGGGGAATAATGCACACTGGGCAAAAACCAAAATGTTTGGGGCTGGAGAGTTTGTGTTAGAGAGACTGTGAGACAGACAGGTAAAGAAAGGGGTGACAAGAGAGGGTTGCAAAGTGAAATTAAGATTAAAATCAGAAATTCTATATGGACAGGTATATAGATAGACATATTTATATGTCATATGAAAAGGAAGATAGGGATATGATTTTACTCAGAGTGACATTGCTAAAATGGAAATCAGCTCTAATTTTAGGAGCTACTAGTGACCCAGAAGGCATTTGTGAAAACCTCCTCACTCAATGTGCTAGAAATAGTGCACCATAACCCCTCACCCTGAACTTCATCCCAGCTTTTACCCTGCTCCTACACTTTACTCCCATAAACCCAGCTCCTTCTGAAGTCTGAAATATTTCCTCAGCTCTGGAAGCTGCTCATCACTTCTCTCTTGTCCAAATCCAAGCATCCCTGCTCCTGCAGACAGGCAGACACTTTTAGTGTCCTGCATCCCTATTTTATCTTCTTCTTGTCTCTCCCAGAGAGTTTAGGTCTTCATCTCTCCATATTCCAAAATACTTCATTTAAGAAAGACCTCAGCAAAACAGAAATGCTGTTTTCTGAAATCTCTAAAAGCTTCAGCTCTGTCTGGGGCACAATTATAAAACTGTCATCTTTTTAAAAGGGCTCCATCTTCCATATTCTACTCCCCCAGATTCCTCAGCAGTGAATTGCAAAGGATGATTACTTGCTGCACTAATAAATGTTCCCATTGATACATTCTGAACCAAAAAAGAACTTAAGACAAAACTTTTACAAAAGCATTTGCCTACTTCCTCTCCAAACCTACAGCAAAAAAAAAAAAAAAAAAAAAAAAAAAAAAAAAAAAAAAAAATCCTTCTGTAGCAAAAACTGTGGTAGGAACTCAAATTTGTTTAAGCCGAGCAAGTTTCTCTCAGTGCCAGAATAACCCAGTCCCTGGATTCAGTAAATAAAGGATATGCAGTAGGTCAGGGCAACCTCAATTTGGAAATTCATCTGAATTTGTCCTGGATGTGGCCATTGATTCCAGTTTAGCTCTTCCAAGAAAGGATTTGCTGCTTATGGAGAAGGGCTGTGAGATGTAATTTCTGAGCCCGCTGTTGACAGAGAGACACCAAGGATGGCAGTGGGCTCAGCCCAAGGTTAAGAGGGGATTCAGAAAAGAGCTGTAATTACTTGCACAGAATGTATGTAATATTTAGAAAATTTTTCAGTTGCCCAGCATGCATTAAGAGCTCTAAAAATTGGACACTGGAATTGGCAATGTTCAAACAGAAAACAGAATGTGCCCTCTGTAGCTGAATGCCACAACAGATTGCAGAGGATTTCTGAGAAATCCTCAGAATTTAAGGCAAGATGAGATGTTTTTCTGAGGGACAGTTTCTTCCCAGTCCCAAAGGTGTGACAGCAAGAGGCATTTGGTGAGGTTCACTAAAAAGGGGACAGGTTGAGGGGATTAGGGTGGTCTTTTCTGTCCTTAAATACTCACAATGAAAATCAGATCAAGGGTGGCAACAAACTGTCTTTTATAAGAATTGTATCTTTTCTGTTTATATTGTGTTTGAACCTCAGCTCATATAGAGAGCTTAGAACAAAAGGTTTCCTCAAGGCATAAAATAAATATTTTACAACATAAAACTTGTAATATTCCCTTGGTGTCAAAGGAAGTCTGTCTTGCTGGTCTGTTCAGGAACTACAGTTAACCAATATTTTCTGATGTATTCAAATGAAAAATATGACCAGAAAGCTGAGAATTTAAACAACAAAAAGATAGAATATTTTTTTTTGAAATTGTTTTATTTTTTGGTGGTTTGGTTTGTTTTTCACTTGAAAATTACATTTACAGTGCAGGGTAATTCACTGTTTTTAGTGTCTGCATTAATGTGATCAATATACACAATGAGGATTTTTTCACTTTACAGGCAAAAATATTTGTGTGCTTTCATTTTTTCATTTCTCTCTACTCATATACAGTAACTGCAAATAAAAGTTATAGGTTTTCTAATTTCCTAAAAGGAAAGGAAAGTTGTGGGAGAAAACTTCAAAACCTGACAACTAAGATGGAAAAGCCCCTATCAGAAAGCAATTCTCAAATACCAATTTAGCACACTGCTGATGTGTAGAGTCTTTAAGAACTATGGGGTCTCGTTTAACCTCATGCCCTTGACTGGTAAATCACATTAAATTTCAGTTATGTTACAGAACTCTCTTCCTACCATCACTCTTCACATTTGCTTTTGATTAAAAGATGGCATCTGCCAGAATGTGTCTGAGAGGAAAAGCAGTTTGGATCTGGGAGAGAAAGAGGAGGATGCTGGAAAGCAGAAGGGCTACACAAAAATGTATTTATCTGGGTTCTACTAATAGCTGTAGACTTAAAAGGACTAAAAAATCCCACTGTTGAGTATGTGTTACACAGCCCTGGTCATTCAGCTGCTGGCAGCCCTTGCTTTCTGGCATCCCTCAAATATTCTTTTTTTTTTTTTCTTTTGCTGCATCTTTGATTCCTGCTTCTGTGTTAATTTTGTACCTGGGTGTTTCTCTCTCTTTACTTGGGACCTTCAGCAGGATCCTGCAAGGTCGCTAAGCTCTCTGCTTTTCCACAGTCTTGTCTTAAGAGGAATCCTAATTGATGTGGCTGCGCAAAAGACTCAACAAAGTGGTGGCTGAGTCCTCAGGTGCCTTGCACTTAATTCCCAGAGTCTGTAACCAAAACTGCTATTTCTGTATCTGGGAGAAGTCAAGTTTCTGCCAAGGCTGCCTGTCCTGTCTAGATTTGAGGACAATGAGTCCTTCTCACTAATAGCTCTATCTGGTATCTTAATTGGCAAGTAAATTAATAAAAGATGTGTTTATTGCTGTGCAATGAGCTTGTTTGTTTTCTCTGCTGTCATTGATTTACTTTGGACGGGGGAAGGAGGCAAGTCTTTGAATTCACTTGTATCCCTCTTACAATTGAAACATCATCACTTTTTAGGAATCAGTCTTTCTGTCTGTGTATTTTCTCAAAATGGAGGCCAGAAGTATAGAAAACTGGAATTATCACAGTAAGGTCAAATGTGGTGTGACAGTGTTTCTTTAGGTTATCCAATTTATGAACCTAAGTGACTTAACATCAAAAGGCAAAGAAGATGGGCTCTTTCTTGTTATGATTTTAAAATTTACCTTCTTCTAACAAAAATACTTGTTGCATCAGGTCCATAATTGGGGAAATCATTGCTTTAATTTCAGTTTCTACCAAATTGGGTTGTTTTAGAGATATATTCATATCAGAGGCCACACAAAACCAATGGGAGCACCAGTGACCTAAGTGGCTTAATTTTTATTTATTTCTTTCTTGTTACGATTTTAAAATTTACCTTGTTCTAACAAAAATGCCTGTTGCATCTGGTCCATAATTGGGGAAATCATTGCTTTAATTTCAGTTTCTACCAAACTGAGTTGTTTTAGAGCTATTTTCACATCAGAGGCCAGCAGAAAACCAACAGGAGCAGCAGCAACCTAAGTGGCTTTCGTTCTTATTTATTTCTTTCTTGTTATGATTTTAAAATTTACCTTGTTCTAACAAAAATGCCTGTTGCATCTGGTCCATAATTGGGGAAATCATTGCTTTAATTTCAGTTTCTACCAAATTTGGTTGTTTTAGAGCTATTTTCACATCAGAGGCCACACAAAACCAACAGGAGCAGCAGCAACCTAAGTGGCTTCGTTCTTATTTATTTTTTCCCCAACAATTACTTTATTATGGAGTACTTTCCCTACTTCTAATAAATAACCCTCGTTGCTTGTCCTGTCTATAACACATGACAGAGTATCACTGTCAAGGCCCATTGTAATTCCCAGCGAGTCGCCCCCAGCTACCCAGCAGAGCAGAGTCGTTTGCAAATGAAGGACATTTGTCTGAATGACACATTTCTGAATGAGAACTGCTTTGTTTTTGCAGAGAGTTTGGCCGCTGGAAAGTAAACAATCTTGCTGTGGAAAGAAGAAATTTCCTTGGCTCCCCACTGCCACTGGCCCCCGAGTTCTTCCGTAACATAAGGCTGCTGGGACGGCGCCCGACCCTTCAGCAGATCACAGAAAACCTGATCAAGAAATATGGGACACATTTCCTGCTCTCAGCTACCCTGGGAGGTAGGGTTAATTTCTTGGGAATGTTGGGGGTGAGGAGCTTGGTGGGAGTAGACAAAAAGTGCTGGTCACATCTGTTCCTCCTCCGAGCGGCCAGGATGGGCAATGTTCTCTGTGGAAGCAGATTTTGTCCACTCTTGGGACTCCTCTTTCTTGGTGCTGGGTGTAGAATTTTGTGCACAAAAAGAGAAGAAATCCAGTTGCTAAGATGGATACTTACTTGAGCTCCATTTAGCCCCATGTCTTTTGGGGGTCTTTCTCTGCACTGAGGTAATTAGGAAGAATGATTTTTTTTTTCTGTAAGTGGTCCTTGTAATAATTAACATAATAACAGCTTACAGAAATATCTGGGTCCATTGCAGTCCTGCAGAAATGGAGCCAGAAAACCAGTAGCAAGTATTTCCAACAAATCTTTTAATTTATGAGACTTTTAAACTACTTTGTCCGTTGGAAAATCCCTATATTGTCACGTTGCCCTTTTTAGAATTAGTCTTCACTTAACCAGTGGGACTGCATTTTCAAAATGGGATGATGAGGCTTTGCCATGTCATTCCCATTAACTTAATGGAATCTGCATCTTTCAGTCCCCCCAGACTAATCTGGAAAGGGTAGCCCCATGGATAATTGGGATCCAGTCACCAGATGGATTGAAGAAATCCAGTGAAGAGGCCTAATGTTCAAAGGAGAGCATAAATTGTTCCGAATGAAAGATAATTACTACCTGTGATTACCCATCCAGGCATTACACAATGAACTGACATTTTAGAAATGCAGCTCTATCCCATCGTGGGTGATAATATTAAAGATAATTCTGGTGATTGAGTGTCCTTCCAGCAGGACAGGCTTGTTGAAATCCTTTATTCACCTGAGGAATGGTTCTTTTTAATACATTTCATAAATGAATCCTAGCCATTTGTAAAGGAAATGAGAGCCCTCCTAGTCTCTCTTGGCTGATAGCTGAGATCTGTAACAACCCAAATGGCTCACAGAGGCTTCCTTTTAGAGGAGACCATCCTAGAAACAAAAGGAATTTCTGTCTTGCTCTAGTTATTTTTAAAAATAAAGAGCTAATTTCTATCACTATTTTGGGAACTAGTACCTCTGCAGCATTACCATTAGAATTTGGAGAACAATTTTTGTGTGTTGACCACCAACTTGTAACAAAAATCCCTGAATTTATTTTAATTACTTTGAATATTTTTCCATGCAAATATACACATTTTATAAATGACTGATTCCTTGAGTATAGAACACATGGCACATTTGAATAGGAAAACTAAATGCTGAAGAGAAAGAAAACGTTCCTTAAAATGTAAAGCATAAGGACTAAAGGTTTGGCTGCAGCATGCATCCCACTTCAAGGATTATCCAATGGTAAAAATTATTTTTCAATATTGCTACCTATCTGCTAATTATTACCTAATGTAAATAGCAGTAGCTCCTCAGCCACGTGATGAAATTCTTTGCCAAGGTGAAACTGGATCTTGCAGCTCTAGGAAAGCATTCTGACATGACCACAGCTGATCTTTACATTCAAAGCAGAGGCATCACTGATCACCACAGAGCCATGGAGCTGACAACCTTCAGGAGGTCTGGATCTAAGGAAAACTAAACCTTAATGGTCTTTCCTTTGAGGACATTTGAAAATTCTAGCTTAGACCTTCAATATTCTCCCCACAGCCTCAGGATTTGCTGCAGGGGAGCTGAGCTAGGGCACCATTTTCTCACCTCAGAAAGGCTCTAAAATGCAGTAGCTGCCCCAGCCTTGCCCAGATTTTCACTCAGAGGGAGACAGTGTTGACTTCTGGGCTCTGTCACTGCTTAATGAAGTCAAAGGGAGTTTTCATATTAACTTGGGGTTTGATTTAGGTCCCTAGTCTCAATTTTTAGGCATGATTTGAGGCACACCTGCTGCCTTCCATTATCACTGGATGGGTGCTGAATACTTTGAAAAATTGGTTCAATTACAATAATTACAGGGAATTAGTAATTTCTAAGAAAGCTTTCATGAGGTAGCTAATAAACCCATACTTTCCTGGATGTGTTAGTTCTCATTTTCAGCCTGGATTGAATGAGGATTCCCACAGATGCTGGTCCACATTTGATTAACACATAATTAGATTTTTTTATTATTTTAATAATGTATTAGTATTTTCCCTTTAATTACAAGTTGGTTTTTATTGTGAAAGCTTGTCACTTATGTAGCTTGTTAAAAGCAGAAGACCAAACGGAGTGTGCACAGTACTTTTATTTAATGAATCCCCAATCATCTGTATTCATGGACAGAAAGGAAAACTTGGCAAATGAACGATGCTGTGATAAGATTTGTGTGCCTCTGTGACCATTTGGTTTCCATAAAGATCCCTTTTTGAGCATAAAGGGAACTCTTGCACATGGCTGTTTGTGAAACATTCCCTAGTCTTTATTCACAAACACAGAAATACACTCCTCAAGGGCATGCAGAAACGAGAACCAAGGGAAAAAAGTTCTATATTTCTTGCTGCCACAAGATAATGTGGAAAGTGACATTTCTCACAGCTTTTATTTCTTATGGAAATTTTATCTCCTTGTGCCATAAGCCCAAAGTCCACAATGAGCGTCATGATCGAAGGACCTTGTGTGACACAGTGGACTGAGCACTCACTATGACTTTCCCTCCTTTTTCCATTTATACTTTTTTGTTTTGCTTTTATACTTTCCTCTTCTGCCTGCCCACAGCATCGTGCAATGATGGTGCAGTTTGCTGGAACTACACTTTAAAGGATTGCAAAAAAGCAGATGTGAGCTTTGGAGCTGGAGGATGTTGGGAAGCCTGGGGTACCGCTGTGGGATGGATTTAAGAGGACAAAACTGAATCACTCCCGCTTTAAAGACATTCCTTAAATGCTGTTCCTGCAGAAAAGGCCATTTAGCAAAGCAATAGAGTTGGTGATGAGGATAATTAGCACACCTCAATGATAGGCTCTTGTTCCAGGCATTTGGGTGAAGTGAGGCTGATTTGGGTGCTTTGCAAGATGAAGACAGCAGGTTTTGCAAGGAAGTGCTCCTTGCACCTGGAAATTGCTCTGAACAAACCAATTTTTAGGACAATCCCAAAGCTTCTTGTGAAACCAGAACCTCGTTAGGCAACTGCCTAAGTGGTCACCTGAAACGTTCCAGGTCGATTTATATTTACTGCTATTGTCAGTCATCTTTGCTCAAGGTGTTCATTACCAGACCATCAATCCATTCAGCTCTCCGGGTCAGGAAATAGCCCTTGATGTTGTTGAAGGCTCAGTGAATCAGGTCAGGAAATAGCCCTTGATGTTGTTGAAGGCTTGGTGAATGGGCAGGAAAAGAGGTAATTTTGTCTTTAAAACAGACAGTCTTAACAGGAGTGGGCAGATCAGCTCGACCCCAGCCTCTCTGCACTGATTACAGCCCTGCGAGAGTGATGGTTACACCTTTACTTTTCTTTACTTTTCTCTGCCCCTCATTAATATTCCCCTGGAGCTGCGAATTATTCTGCCTGCAGAGACGGGGAAATTGTCAGGTGGTGTAAAACAGTGAATCTCAATGGGTTCTGAAGGATTTATTAGCACTTGCACTAACTGCTGATACGACCTTTGCTTTCCATAGCACTCTCTCAAGGTAAGGTGCAAACTATTGGCAAATAAGGGAAGGAGGGCACAGCCTCAAATGACTGATGTGAGAAAGAAACTTGAAAATTTTGCATCTGATTTGCATACACCAGTCACACCCCCCGTCTGGGTATGTAAATTCCCCAGAATTTAAGATTATGGAAGCTAAGGGGAGGGAAAAAAAAACCCACACCACAAAACACATTAACTTTCTTTCCTCTCCCGTTTACTTAATGAAGAAAAAATTTAAATCCTTAAACAGATGGTCTGTATAGAATTAACGTGCACTGTTATTCACTTGAACCATTGGAAATGATGCCACATCTGGCCTGACATTAATTTATATAGTTTCTGAGCCTGTGCATTTCCATCAGCATCTGCTTTAGTTTGGGAAAATGACCTGATAAAACCCTAATGGTACCTTTGGTGATCCAGACAGGAATAGATTTTCCACTAGCTGGTAGTAGCTGGTGTATTTATTTAGGTGTGGTTATTTAGGTAGTAGCTGAGGTGTTTTATTTAATCAGAAACCTTTGAGGAGTTCATAGGCCAAAGACCTTTAGTCCTGTGTAAGATACATTTGTGTGTATGAACAGAGGGCTCTGAGTAGACATCTGTGGGTTATGCTAGGCTATGGCTACCTTGGAGTGCTGTCCTTTATTTCCTGTTTCCTCTCTTTCTGACATCAAGTCAAGGGAACTGCTTGGATCACTGCCTTTTCCTACCACTTCCCAGTCTGCAGATGAAGATATGAAACACCAAGGCATATAATCCCTTTATTATTCCAAAGATGTGGGTATAGGCAAAGTCTCTCAATGACTGAGGCAGAAAATAGCACTAACTATTTAAATCATATGAATATGTATTGTTATGTATAACAAAATATATTTACTCCTTCAATAGATGGTTATATTTAGTTACAGTTGTTACAGCATTATTCTAATTCCACCATGTTGATGGAGATTTACATTTTTAATTTAAATAATTAATAATTTAAGTAATTAATAATTTAAATAATTCCTGAATATAATAATTTAAATAATTCCTGAATATGTTTTTAAGATGAAGGCAAAATTAATTTCTAATTTCTGAATGCCATTGTTATTTAGGACTCTTACACCTAAATGGTCACAGACAGGTTGTATATCTGGGTAAATTTCTATATACTTATTTTATTTTACTTTATTTTATTTTATTTTATTTATTTTATTTTATTTTATTTTATTTTATTTTATTTTATTTTATTTTATTTTATTTTATTTTAACAGCTTGTGGTTTTGGGACCTAGTAGAATTTATAAATATATGTCATGGACAATAGGTTCCTATAAACTTAACAAGAATTAAAAATTAAAGTTAAGTTATAAGCTTGCATATTCCAGGGCAGGTGAGGAGAGGACTGGCCACTGTGGCAGGGTCAGTGAAGAGCATAAAGAGCATCAGTCCCCTGCCCCTGCAGTGACAATCTGTCAGGGACAGCCCCCACATGGCAGTAAAACATCCCTGTAGTGGCTGAGAGCTTCTTGAACCACCCAGCTGGGACATGTGGAATTGTTTTGTGAGCATAGCTGAGTGTTTCCATGCTACTTCCTTTAAACCTGAGAAAGTGAAGTTTAGTGTCGCTTGGATTTTGGGATGGAGAGCAAATGCTTCTTTCAGAGCTTGTGAAAAGTGAAAAGCACAGCTGGGAGGATTTGATACTGAATAATCATGTTTTATAAATGTTCACTGTCATTACTCCTTTTCAATCCTTAAAATTCATAACCTTGTTTTCTAAATCACACTTGTTTTTAGCTGATGCTTGGATGTCTTCTTAGCCTGTTTTTATGGTGGTAGACAGTAACAAGTGAAAACCAAGATTCCTCCATGTTTTCAATGTGACACAAGAGTCTCTTTTGGCATGGGTTTAATTGTCTCCAAATGAACTTAAAACTCAAATTGTCATCCCTAAATCTATGTTAGCTCAGTGTTACTTCCCAAACCCTGGAGCTCTGGGTGCTGAAGGGAGCCCTTTCACAGCTCTGCAGGGACAGGGCTGCCTAAACACCAATGTAGGGGGGAATCCAGTTTTTCTAGAAAAGCTCAATCAGCTCTGACAGATGAAAAACTCTGTGAAAAGTCATTTGGGCAGTAAATATTCTAGAATATAGTAATTTAAATAATTCCTGAATATATTTTTAAGACGATGGCACCTGCTGGTAGCGCAGTGCCTGGAAATGCCAGTGATGAGCCAGGATGTGTGATACAGACATCTCTTGTGTGAGATGCCATGAAAGCATTCAAAGTCATTTCAGTCTGGTTACAAAGAATGAAAACCCAAATATATCTGTCAGGGTGTGGGGATGATGCCTTGTGAAGGCTGGCCTAGAACAGAGGCTGGACAGAGCTAAAGAATAAAGCAGGGATTTATCGAAAGGCCTCAACGGATGCACCTTGGGCAGCACAAGAGCCCAGCCAGGGCTGCACCCAAGGTGAACCAAAATGGCCCCAAAATGCACAACTGGTCACAGGGTCTCACACTTTTATAAGTTCTGCTCCATTTGCATATTGGAGTTCATTGTCCAATTACAGCTTTAGATTATGAAGTCCCATCCTTGTTTTCCTCTCTTCAGCCCATGCTGTTTGTGCTCTTGGGCCTGAGATTTGGATCATTTGTCCTTGGTTCCCAGTTAGAGCAGGAATTGTTTTGTTTCCCTACTCTGTGAAGCTACTATCCCTTGATATGAAGCTCAGAACTACACACTTAAGCAGGTCAGACTCTGAAAAATAGAAAAGCTGAAACATGAGGCATCAGGGACAGAGCCTGCAGGGCTGGGGGTGCCAGGGGATCCTGCCAGAACACACCCAGCAGCCACTGCCATAGAAAGTGCAGGGTCAAGCAGGACAAGGCAAATAGGATGATGTGGTAACTCTGACATGGTCCAAACATTCCTTTCCTGAGATGTTCTAATCAAAGTAAAGCATCACAACACACAGCCCTGTCCTTTTCCAAGGCTTGTTTGTTTTTGAAATGGGAGATTTTGTTGCAGATCTGCTGTCTGCTCCTAGAAAGCAGGGAACAGGAAAATGCCTGAGATTTTTTTTTAATGTGAACAAAACAAGCTCTGCTTAAGTAATAATATAATTTGTAATAATGAAACACAAAGAACCTAAAAAATTTTTTTTTAATCTTTCCCAGAGATTTTCTGCAGCTTTAAGTCCTTACTTCTTTGCCTTTACAATTCATTATATTTTCAATGGAAAGGTGGTTGACCTTGCAAAAGCCACTTCAATCTAAATAAACTACCTCAGATCTCTGGAAAGGGGAAAAACGTTGAGAGAAAGCTCCCAGGAAAATTTTGCACACAATCTGTGCATCCTGAACTGGTTGCTGGCACAATATTCACCCTGTGAATTCTGCTTTTGTCTTCTCTGATACCACAGAACCATGGCATGGTCTGGGCTGGAAGCATCCTTGGACTGAGTTGCTCCAAGCCCCATCCAGCCTGGCCTTGGGCACTGCCAGGGATCCAGGGACAGCCACGGCTGCTCTGGGCACCCTGTGCCAGGGCCTGCCCACCCTCACAGGGAGGAATTCCTTCCTAAAATCAGTTCTAAACCATGTCTTTGCAGCTCCACAAACAGTTGCACAAAGCCCATGACCCCTGGCTCAAACCTCAGCCCACTCCATTGCTTCTGATCCCAGAAACATCTTTCTTCCTGGCTGGAGTCACATGGCAGGTTGTGACAAATCAGGTTTTATTGCATGGGCATAGTTGAATGCCAGCAAAGCTGGAACCCAGAGCAGGTTCTGATGGCAGATTTCTCTCAGGGGACAGGTCATTAGAGTTTGCTGTGCTTTCCCAGTTCCCTCCTCGCAGCAGTTGTGAACCTTTGTCCACATATTACAGCAGAAAGATTAAATAATGGGGTGGGGAAATCCTGGTACTTGAGGAGGCTGTGCTAATTTCTGGTTCTTTGGAGCTTCAGGCAATTAATCCCTGCATTGATGACTTCATGCACAAAATAATGACCCATTAGGAAACTGTAGGAGGAGAAGCATAAATGTAGTGGTGGAAACTGAGGTAAGCTCCAGCTGGAACAGCCACCTGTCCCTCCTAGGACAAAAGGAATATTCCAGACAAGCCCTGCAAGTCTAATTAGATAAAAAGCTCCTGTATAATGCAAGTTTTGCCTATGTAAGGTCTGAAGGGCTTGTCTGTCCTCTGAATTTCTGAGAGACTGGGAAACACGTAGTGTGCATTGGGGAGCAAGGAGTGTGCTCGTGGTAACTAAAGACAAATTTTGTGAGGCAGAATTTGCCAGCAGAGGTGATCTCCTGCACAGAGGCACACATTCCTCACTTAGCATTGCTCACCGCCAAGATTAGCTCCCTTTGAAGATGATGTCATGTTTTCAGCCTAGATTTTTATCCTACAGCTATTACTTTTTGGCACATAATCCCATCTGAAGTTGGCATCCTCTGCACGGGCATGATGCCACAGCAGCAGATGGGTGAGCAGTGAAAGTAGCACAAGTGGCAAGTCAGACCTTAGCAGGGTAACTTCCTTTCCAGGAACTAGGAAAAGGCACTCAGGGAGTTGTTCAGCACCTAAAATCCAGGTATAATGACATTATTAATCAATTGTTGAGCGAAATGCTGAAGGATGCAGGTTACCAAACACACGCTCAGAGAGTGAGGAAATTTACTTCTGTCCAATTTATTTTGGACATAAATTGCACAGAAGAAAATACTGGGTCCAGAAATTACTTTTCCAATTTGTTTTGTGATGTAAAGAGTTTTGCCTAAACACTTTACTAAATGAATGAATTCTTGCTTAACCTGAAACACAAAAGAATATATCCATGAACTAGATGGTAAACGTGGAAAATTGACAATATCAGTAGGTGTGTTCTGAAAACGTTCCTAAGAACTCACTCAATTAAGCAAGTCAGATTTTTGGGTTTCAATAATCTTACAGAAATTAAAATTTCTGAATTCAACAGTATTTATCCACGTCTCTGCAAAGAGATAGAAAGTGATCATCCTACACAAGATGCCGGAGCTTCTATTTTCTTTTGGAAAAACACCAACTTTCTGGAACCCTCACATTTTTCAGTTACAAAAATTTGCTTCAAAGCAACTGTTCTATCAGATTTCAAGCACTGCTGAATTGATTAGAAAGCACATGGCTGCTCATAACAAGGTGTAACAAGGTGCCTTTCTTCTAAAATCAGCTCTGAGAGAAGGAAACAAGCAAACATCTCAAGTATTATAGTGTTTACATTTTCTTTAATGCCAACACAGAACACTACAGAATGATTGTATTAAGTGACCTTGGAAATAAGCATATTTTGTATGTTCTTCAAGTTGAATGTTTACAGAATCTCTCTGTACTGTTGCACGTTGCTGATGCCTGCTGGGGCTTCTCTCTCCCTGCCCAGGAGAGGAGTCGCTCACAATTTTTGTGGACAAACGGAAGCTGAGCAAGAGGTCAGAAGGGAGCGACCCCAGTGCCAACAGCTCTGTGGTGACCCTGGAGACCCTGCACCAGCTGGCAGCCTCCTACTTCATCGACAGGGACAGCACCCTGCGCCGGCTGCACCACATCCAGATCGCCTCCACCGCCATCAAGGTAGGGACAGCGGCACCCTGAGGGTTTCTGAAAAATCCTCTCTGCACGGGGTTTTCTCCTGGGAAGCTGAGAGGCCTCAGAAAAGAATGGAAACAAGAATTATCTGACTGTTGGGAATGTGGTTTGGAGGTTGTATACCAACAGGTGCATCTTTGACTGGTTCCATGTGAGTTGTTTTTAATTAATGACCAATCACAGCCAGCTGCGTCGGACTCTGAGGAATCAGTCAGCAGCTTTCATTATCATTCTTTTCTAGCCTTCTGATGTATCCTTTCTTTTTCTTTAGTATAGCTTTAGTATATAATTTCTTTTAATTTGATATCATAAAATAATAAATCAGCCTTCTGAGAACATGGGGACAAATCTCATCTCTCACCTCATCCTGGGACCCTCACAAACACCACCACAGGACAGCTCCAGGGCAAACCTCCAGGGGAGATCCCAGCTTCACCAGCTCCTCAGGAAGTGTGGTTTGATTGGTAGATGTTAGCAGAATAATCAGTTTTATTCTATTTTTTTGCCCACATCAAAGGGTTCGATTTATAAGGAAGGTGCTAGCATGGAAGAGGGTCTAAAGATGTGCTAGAGATATTAGTGATGAATAATTGGTACAGAAGTGTTTATAGAAGGGTTTAGTCATTGGGACAACCTCATGAACATATGTGATCAGTAACTCCATTTACAGACAGGTTTATAGTTCTCATACATCTTTCTTTTTCTTGTTTTTGATTATGTATTTATGTATTTATTTATTTATTATTTAGTTATTGTACTACTGTGCTTGAATTCCTTTTCTTTTAAAATGACCTTTGGAACAGTTTGGAGCTCTTTGCTCTACAGTTTTATGGAGATGTATAATTTTCTGTTAGGAATGAGTTTTAGCACAGTTTGTCAGTGAAAGTACCCTCTGTGCTGACTGCTGCAGCTCTCTCCTAGCACTGGAGGACGTTTGGTGTCTCAGGCAGGACACAAAGCAACCATGTCCTCCTGAGGAGATCTCTAGTCTTATGTGACTCATTTGAAATATCCTCTTCCAGTTTATTTCCAGCTTTGAAGGGCAAACAAAATTGTAAGTTGCAGTTGGATGTGCAGTAATTATGGAGCCCTTGATGCAAGATGTGATTTAGGATCCTTTCTGCTCGTTGGATCTTTCCACTGGAAAACCAAGATCTTCATTACAGACACCTGAAACCAGATCCAATTCCCAACTGCCTTAGCTGTTACTCAAACAAATATAAATTTACTTCCTTGGAAGTGCCTTTACTGGGAGAAGGATACAACCAGAATTTGTGGCTCCAGGGCACGTGTTCAGTTTGGCTGCTAGTTGCTGGAGGATATTCCCAAAGTCCCATCCCTCCTGGAATGGTGCCATGGCAGCTCAGCCCAGCCCAGCTCAGGGCTGGTCATCTGCTGGTGCCAGAGTTGAGCTGAGAGTGCAGCAGAACCACCCCAGGTTTGGTTGAGGCTGCCCATCTCATCACCTGGTCTTGGGGGAAGGACTGGATTGGGAGCTTGGGGCAAGGTGGGATTGGAGTCTTGTCCCAGGCAGCTACTGATGGACAAAGGGAAATGGCCTCAGGTTGTTCCAGGGTAGGTTCAGAATGGATTTTAGGAACATTTCTTCCCTTAAAGTGTGGTTAGGCATTGGAAGGGGCTCTCTAGGGCAGTGGGGGAGTCCCCATCCTTGGAGGTGCTCAAGAAGTGAGTGGATGAGATGTGGATTAATTGACAGATTGGTTTGAAGGTTGATGTTCTTGGAGGTCTTTTCAACCTTAATGGTTGAATTTTCTGATCCTTGCTGCAGACCATGGTATCACCCATCACTCAGATGTGACTTACCTTTATAACCTGATTTTATTATGTACATGTACAGCAACCCTTAAAACCAGGCCCCCTCCACATGCAAAAATTCCTTCTGTGTGAAGATAATTGGTGGCTGCAACCAGTGGTAGCTCAAGTGACAAAACACAGAAATGTAGAGACAAAACACTGCATGAAAGAAATCTGCCCTTGCTGGCCACTGAAATATTTTTAGAAAAATTTGTGTCACAATGCAAAATTCAACCCTGCCCACCTACAATTTACAGAGTAACCTTCTGCGTGTCCCAGGATTTCTACAACCACTACAAATGAAAGATTTCTCTCCAGCCTCCTGCTGAGGTGGATGCAAACCAAGTGTTAGTCCACCAGCAAATCTGATTTGGTTAATTGGCAGCAGGAGCCTCCAGGAAATGGTTCTATCATCAGATACAACAGTGCTGATAAATGAGACCCTGGCTTCTCCCACCGCTTTCATTGAGAGGCTGGGAACATTTGCATGACAAATTTCTACTGTCAGAACACTTAATTGAACAAAAAACCTGTTCCTGTTGAAATGCAGGAGCACAAAAACAGCCAAGGAAGGCTTTTTTTTTTTTTTTTTTTGTTCTATATGCTCAGGTTTTTGAAAGTAAAGTTTTAGATCCAGGCTGTAAGTAGCACATTTGAAGATTATTCATTAATCTTCAATCAGATATATGCTGACATCTGAGTTAGAGTACTTCATAGAGTTCTCTGTACTACATACAGATCTCTGTCCCAGCCTAAGGGCTGGTTTGGGAGAAGTGACACCCTGAAGGACCTGGGGACCAGGGTGACCATCAGAGCCTGCCCTCCTGTGCTGCTGCAGGGAGGAGTGACCCCAGTTCTTGTTACACCACAGACTCCTGAGCAGCTTTTAGTGTCCCAGTGTCACCAAAACTGCAGGAAAAACAAAATCTCTCCAGCATGACTTTTAGTGTTAGAGAATTAAGGCATTGCTTTATTTTGGAGAATTAAGGCATTACTTTATTCTGGACAGGATGTTGTCCTGGCCAGGATGTGGAACAGAAATAATTTCATCCACGTGTTGCAGAGTAAACCATTCCATCACACATGGCTCTTTACTAGACTTTTCACATACTTATACAGACAAGACCCAGAGAAATTCATTGGTTTGATGTTCATTGGTCCCAAATTACACAATTCTCAATATTTGGGTTCCTGTGGGTGTTGATCCTTTCGCCTTCAATGCTAATTAGATGCTCATGTGCTGCTCCCAGGCTGCAGATGTTAAACCATCAGGACTTGCCCAGGCAAATGAGTCTTTTGAAAAGAAACTTAAATTCCTTTCCCCTGGGCAACCCCTGGACCAAAGTTAGTTAAAAATTTTACAAGTTGTATCATTTCCAACACTGGCACTTCCCCTGTCAGGTGTGCTCACCACAGCTCTGCTCAAAACCTTCCTCTTTTGGATGGATTTGCCAAAGGAGCCCAAGGAAAGGTCTCACAGCTTGGCACAACTCCATTTTACCAGCATCAAAGAAATCCAAGATAAAGGTATTGCAACAGGTTGACAAATCCCTAAAGTTCTGAAGTAATATTAGAAGTTTTCCTAGCAATCATTTTTGATTGCTGACTAGTTAGCAACAACATCAACAACAACAAATCATGTTCAGGACCTAGTTAGTATTTGATACTCATTTTTATTCATTTTGGGTGGCTTTTTCATATGCAGTATTCTAGACTCTACCAAACTAACAAGAGTTGTTTATATTTTAGGAAGAGAGAGCTGAGAGTATCAAAAATGTTTCATGGTCTTACTAGAAGAACATAACCACCCTGTCGGGAATGCATGTCTGAATAAACCAACCAAACAAAAATATGATATGGAACAGAAAAGACTGAAACCACAAATCAGAAGCCCTGACATTTGCAGTTAAATCAGAGCACTCTGGTGCACAAATGAAATCTGGCACTCAAGTTCCTGGAATTTGGGGCTTCTAAATGAACAGGAATAATTTTCTTTGCTATTTGACTTATTGTTTGTCACATTTCCTGTGATGATGGGCAGACTGAAAGTGCAGCAGGAGTTAGGAAAAAATAGCACAACTCCTTGCACACCTACATGTTTTCTGATTCTAGTGCTCAGAGACTGCTCTCTTGATGGCTGGGACACCTCTAAAATATTATTTGAGAAGGGAGATTACAAATACAAATACAATTTCTTTCCTCCAAAACCACACAACCCCCCACAAACAAAGCCAATATGTGATCCTTCTTTTTTCCCCCAGATTGGTATAAGCATCCCTTTTCAGATTAGATCACATCACTCTCACACCTCTTTTTTTTTCTATTTCTATGAAAAAAATTGCATATTTTCTCATAAAAAAAGAGATGATTTTTATCCACATGTGATGTATCTCTAAACAAATGACTACATTAATTCTGTGTCCTTTCTCGTAATTTTTTTGTTTCTCCTGCTACCCATGACATAATTATCCTTAAAAGTAGGATTGAGGCTGCTGCTGATGTAGGCTTTGCATTAATCATGCAGACAATCCCCTGAATATTCCACATTAAAAGAGTTAACATCATCCCATGGCAACATTTTCTGACTGGAAATCAAAATGTCCATGGGAAGAGCCCATAGCTCGTATCAATATTTAATATTTTTCAAAGTCCCTGACACATACATTCTTTCAATATGATTTTAGCACATGCATTTCAGTGCAAGTGCTAAGGCTCATGTGCTAAATCAACAGTTTGGAGCCTCCAGGGCCTCTCTGGAAGCTCACCAGGTGCCTGAGGGCTGTGTCTCATTTGCATAACATTTACATGAACATACAGCCTGTTGTGTTTGAAATATGACACGTCCAACATCACTTCCTTGGCACGCTCATTTTGGAGGCATTTTCCTACCAAAACCTCTCTTCAGCTGCATGGATGGCTGCTGGTTCTCCTTATTAACAACCTGTTAGGGTGATGGGGCTCTTGTCTAATAAAACCCTGCCCAGCTGTGGGAGCAGAATGCAAATAAAGGCAGCAGAATGCAGATGATAAAGGCAGCAAAATACAAATGAAGAGGTTGTTTTACAGATGATAAAGGCAGCATTTTTCCCCATGTCCTGTCAGTGCCTGCTGGCAGAATGGCCCTGCTGAGCTGGCTGGGGTGGTGTGGCCACGTTCCTACCAGCACATTAGAGATGTTTGTGGTTGTGGGTGGGTGGCAGAGGGCTGTGCCACCAACATCTGGATTTCTGTACATCTGGATTTCACCCTGCTTCCTGGGCCCCAGCTCTCAGATGACCCCAATTCCAGTTTGCTGCAAGCTGTAATTCCAGCACTGTCCCTAACAAACTTCTGCAATGAGTCCAAACAGTTGTGCAGAACTTAAACATAAAACCATAAAAACATGAAGACATAAAAACATAAAAATCACCTTGGCTGCACCGTAAATTAAATATTACTGAATAGTCTCAGTGCATTCTGCAAAATTATAAACACAGTTATGTTATAGCATTGCCATTAATGAAGTGAGGCTGTCCCATAGGTGTCTCTTGGAGGATACTGTCTTCCATCCCAGAACACAACTCCTCCTGTGGGAGCTGGGCCAGGTGAGTACAGCAGAGGTGTTATTGTAGAGTCCAAACAGTTCTGGAACAGCCACAGTGCAACAAAGGAACAGGAGGCAACAGAAGAACAGATGCATAAATTGAATTTTCCACCAGCTATTTACAGCTATTTACAGCCCATTTATTCCATCTGAGTGAGAAAGAATAAACATCCTTGAGAACGTGCCCTGTAATTCCAATTAAATTTTATTGTGCAATTTGCTTTTTACTTTCCCCAAACCACTTTTTTTTTTCTTTGCTATGAGAGATTTAAGCATTTGGTTTTATCTGAGAAGTTTAGATTACAAAGAACAGGGCTCTGTTGTGGTGGTAACTATCTCTGATTGTCTATAATTAACCCGTGAATGACTCATGGTGGGCTGTTAGAGAGGAAACTTAAGTGTAATGAAATTAATTTCTCCCCAAAACTCAGACTGAAATACAGACTTTTTTCAGTTGTCTTTTTTTTTGGTCTGAAAAAGCTTGCTTGGTTCAATTTTTTTTTCCTTTATATCTCCTATTTGCATCTGTTTTTCTGTGAACTCGAGTAATTGCCGTAATCGAAAGTAGAAATGGTAGAGTACTATAAAGCCTTTAGCTTTTGTCAGATTTCTGGCAAATTCTAAATCTCAACAGGTTGCACAGTTTTGTATAAACAGCCAATTTTTGGGAGGCATTTGAAATCCAGTTCTCGAACCCTTCTTGCCCTCACTTTATCCATTCAGTTTGTGGGTAGAATTTAACACTGTACAGCTGTCAAACCTTGTAAAGGACCAAACACTGGGAAAAAAAAATTTGCCCAGCAACAGCTCTAAAGTATAAAATCACAGTTGGAAGCATTGTTTTGGAAAGTCCTGTGATAGCAGGTTTTTATTGATTTCATTAAAGAAATGAAATATAAGTTTCACCAGACACTCATTAGAGATGTGTCTTAGTGTCTTGTTTGAAAAGCCAGGTGTCTGAAAAGGAAGGCAGGAGCCTCCCCTGAAATGGAAAATTTAAACCCCCTCCCTCCAAACTGTTATGATTTTGAAATTAAAGGGCTCTCAGGCAAAGATATGGGAGTAGGAATAACAGCTCTTTATTAGGGAAAAAATAAAAATAAGATAAAAATGCAGGAAGTACAAAGAAACACTGCCAGAGTGAGAGCAGTCCCTGTCCCCCTGTGTGTCAGGGGGTGGCACAGCCCCATCCCATGGGGGCTCAGCCCTCCTGCAGTGCCAGCTGTGGCTCTGCTGGAGCAGGGATCCTGCACAAGGGGGGAGTTTTCCTCTGCAGCTCCAGGGCTGCTGGAGATGGGCCTGGGCTCCCTCTGGCAATGCAGGGCAGCAGAAGCTGCTCCTCTGGCAATGCACTGGGCAAAGGCTGCTGGGCTGTCCCAAAGCTCAGATTGGATCCAGGTAGGAATGCTTGGCTCCTCCCCTGGGCGGAGCATCTCCCCATGGGATGGTGGGATTGGATCAGCCCTGCAGGGACACTCAGTGGCCATGGACAGAAGATAATTAATAATTAATGGCCCATGAACAGAAGATAATTAATAATTAATGGCCCATGGACAGCAGAGATCTCCTGGAGGGAGGATTGGCTGTGGAAGAGATAAAGAAAACTGCCCAATGAACAGAGGAGAACTGCCCCACCTCTGACAGATGGGAATTGAATACACACCTCCAATCCATCCTAAAACCCTGAGCAGCCTCCAGTAGCAGCTGCACTCTGTCACCTTTGCAGCAGAGTGTGCAGAGGAGTCACAAGTGCAAGGAGCTAGAACACCTCCAGCTCGTTGGCAATGCAGCATGAGATGTTTCAGAACAATAAAATAGCACATAAAAGAGATGCTTGGATAAGCATTTTGGAAAGATTTTGGGTAACTATTCTCCACTTAGTAAAAAAACCCCAAACAACAGAATAGGATAGAATAGATTACATGATAGAACAAAACAAATTGAAAGGCTCTTCTATTAGTTATGAGTTTAGTCAAGCGAGAAGAGTAAAAAAAAAACCAAGGAGATGAAGGCTGCCAAACCCTGAGCAGGCTATAAATATACGTATGTAAAGGAGAAACCTTAACAGCACTCACACAACACTTGCCATCACAGTTGTCAAAAACCTATAAACAATTCACACTACAGTTCCTTAAATGTTCCATACTCTCCCTCTTTTTTTTCCCCCTCCTTAAAAAAGTGAAACTAAAGTAAATAAACCCAGAAGATGGAGAAGGGTTTTAGTATTGAGAGCTCCACAGTGAACGTATTGAACAGTGCAGTTAGACAGAGCATTCCAGCAGGAATTTGGAGGTTTGTACAGATCTCAATTTGATCTTTATTCTGTCTGGCTTGTGTATGGGTTGGGAAACTTCAGCACTCTGCCTGTCCTCCACCCTCTAATTGGCAGCTACTGCTTGCCAGCAGGTCAGAGAATGTCAAACAAGGACTATAAAATTCACAGAACATTTCCCTGCCTCTGAGCTCTCAGAAACAGGAGAGAGCATGTATCAACAGCTTGTATGAGCACAGAGGTCAGATTAGGAAGAATATCTCAGACCAATAGAGACTCCGCATCAGAACAAATCAGCTTAGAGAATAATAAAAGGCTGTGGAAAGTTTTCAGTATTCATATTATTTTTCTGAGAGAATTTTTTGGCTATAATACATTTTTGCATGTTTTGTTATTATGGTTTATGATTCAATCTGCAATCATCCCCTTTGATCTATTCATTTAGTGTGAAAAATTACCCCTTGTGTGGGAATCCTTCACAGCTAACTGGCACTGAGAGTTATATCATTGCTGTCTTCTGCACTTCACTGTTATTTTTACCTTGTAAACCTTCTCACAGAGCTCCAGCAGAATTTGCATGTCTGACAGCAAAACTATAATTTAATCTCTTACAAGATAATGCCCATAACGCCTCTACATGCTGAAGCAGAGCTGGGTTTAAGAAAGGTTCCATTATTCATCCAGGAGATTTTCTACACTATGGAGTGATCATTATTTTCAGGTCTTTAATGCCTGAAAGGTTGGAAGCTGCTCTGCAGGCTTTGTAGCAGAATCCAGTGAGCAAAATAAAAAAAATGGTTCTAATTTTTCATGGCAAGGTTCTGACCTTGTGCAAGGAATAAACAGCAGTGAGTCAAGGAAGTTTCTGCTCATTCATGTTGGTATCACTGAGATCAGGGTTTCCACAAGCCAGCCTCAACTACCATCTTCCCAATTTATCAAACTGTCTTCATCATCTCTCCCTGATAGCCCAATTTAACCCTTTAATTCCCAGGGAATAGCTACTGCATTTCATGGGCTTTCTGTATTCTTCCTTTGATTTTTATTGAAAGTAATATAAAAACAAATAATAAAAAGGCCCTTTTGTGTCATGCTTATAGTAGTTCATAGTTTTCCAACGTTCATAATAATTCCACCAAATGGAGGTTATGGGTGTCTCCCAAATAATATGTAAATTTACAAGGAAATTTAATTTTATCTTCTCCAAGTGTATCTAGAGTCTGGCAAATGAAAAAGCATTCCATTGCAAACAACTAAAGAACTATTTAGTGCAATACAACACCATGTTTTTTCTTCATCTTTTCATGAAATTCTTATTGTGCAAAATTTTAGGTGATGATAAAACCTTGATGATAATAGAGAAAATGGTTTGAAGATGACCATTAAAATATTTTTCCTGTCATGTTTTAGTCTACTTAAGTAGAGTTTGTTCTCACTCCAATTCCCTGTTTGAAACACAACATTCACAAGAATACTGAGCTCATAATAAAATAAATAGCTCGTGTTCCTTCAGGCATAAAAAATAAAATGTGTTGGTCTGCTTTTCTTACTGTGGTATTGGTTTACACTGGGGAGGATCTGTCCTTCCTTGATATCCCAAACTGACAAGGCTGTAGTGTGTGACCTGAGAGTTCTACCCTGATACCACTGAGCAATGGCTTAGAAATAACTGTGCATACATACAAGACAAACATTCTGCTAGCAAAAGCGCATAAAGGAAATACACAGAGGCATATATGACTTTAATCCAGATATTTACATGTGCAGGACCTTTAACTGAGAAAACAACTCTTGTCAAAAGGCTTTTAACCTACAGTACTGGGAAAGGAGCTGGCTATCCAGGAATGTCCTACCTCACATGGCCATCTGCATAGAAACAAAGCAAAACCTACAGGTGGTGGAGCTGCTTTCAGTTCTGAGCAGAATAAAGTCCTTTCACTTCCCCAGGGCTCCAGAGTCCTGATAATAACTGCTGCTTTCTTTTCATAGGGTTCCTCTTTTCCCTTCTGAACTTCCCTCCTTCCCTAGATTCTTGTGCTCATAGGAACTCTGGCTCTCTCTTTTTCTGTTTTTTTATTGATGGTAGAAATGCATCTGCCCTTATGATACATCATTCTTTGCCCTTGCCATTGGCTCATCTGCGTGAGGACAAGAAAAGAATGAATAAAACCCTTTGGATAAGATCCTATATTCTATATTCTAAATATTTTTCCCTACCCATAGTATGACACATTCATGTATGTTTTAATGAACAGGTCTTGCTATTTGATAGGTCTTTCTGTTCCCATGGATCAGGATGATGTGAAGGATTTTCCAGCTGGGCTCAGCAGTCAGTCTGGGTAACATTACCCTCAGAGCCTAATTCTAAGAGCAGCCTTCTGTGCATTAAAACATCTCTTCTAGTTCTGTTCATGAAATAACAATATTGAGAGTCACTGGGTTCTCTGACAGAACTTTCCATATGAATGAAGCAGCCATACGAAATGAAGTTTAAAGCTTCGGTATTAAGTTGCTTTTCTTCTCTAACACAAATTTAGCAAAGCTAAATTCCATTTAGCTTGAACAACTGATAGGGATTTAATGATTAATTTATAGATCAGTTGTAGCTGCCTGGTCTGTAGTAGGTCTGCAAAGATGGAGAAAAAGACTCTAAAAACCAAGCTGCATAAAAACAAGAGTTCAGGAAAACTTTAAATTGAGAGTTGGCCACACCAATGAGACAGAAAGGGCAAATGTGTTGCAATCATTTACCAGAGGGAATAAATGGGTGGGAAGTAATGAGGATATAACCTAAAAATAAATCCCTGCACACATCTCTGTGAGCCAGGCAGACACCCCTGTTATGGACACTAATGTGATTCCTTGTGAGAGCTTGGGATGACAACCCCAGGAGGGGGAGTTTGATGGCAAAATCAAATGGACATGAGAAATGTCCTGCTGCATTTGTGACTGCCAGGGAGGGCCAGGGTGTGCTGGGGTGCCACGGGCAGCACAAATAACTCAGGAGTTTCTGGGCAGCAAATCTAACACCTGCAAACACACTAAATTAGTTAGAGATGTTGCCGAGAAGAATATTGCAGCCAAGTTTTAGAATTGCATGGAAATGTATAATCAAAGGTAAAATTTCTTCATTTTCTCTATGGAAAATTAAATTCTTAATTAACCTGCCCTTATCATTTTGATTTTAAAGCTTCAAGACTTTAAATGCCTTTCATATTCTTTTCAGGACCTAATGTTAACCCATCACATTTTTTCTTTGGCACAAGTTTGTGGTTTTTTAAAATGTTATTTTTCTCTTAAAAATAGTATATACATGATTTTAAAAACTAATCACATTAAAGGTATAATGTTGCCAAATGATACAAAGAGAATTTTCATATTTACTAAGAGGATCTTTATATTTCCAAGAAGATCTTTTTCCTGACACCTCAAAAAGAAAAGAAACATTTTAACTTTTAATCCTGATGTAGGAAGGACTGTATTTTTTTATTCATACTTTCCCAACATAAAAAAAAAAAATCAATTCACCTGCAGTGTTATTATGACTAATAATATCTGTGAGTCTCATAAATAGGCAAATCATTCATCAAACAGAAAAATCTCTGTGGCCTCAGCACTGCCTGTTGGAACTGGTCCATGAAGATACAAATCCTGTACCCAAAACTCTTGGGAAATCCTTGCATGGGATTTTGCAGTTGGGTTAAATGTAAGAACACATTTAACCTGTACAGTATGAGCCCTCAAAATTCTTTGGAGCTTTTTGTCCTCTCTATAGTAATGCAATTATGTTTGGAAAAGGATGTTAAGTTGGGAAATGTGTTTTTCTTAAGTAGACATCTTTGCTTTTGCTTTCTGCAGATACCTTGAGATTTTTATGAACTTGAAATATTATTTTAATTTGTATCTGCGCTGTTCTCTCTGTTTCTAATTTTAGCTTTTAAAGCAAATATATAGATTTCATTTGCTGTTTGTTGCTCAGCTGTCTCTTTAGTCAATAAAAGCTGAGAAAAAAATAATATTAGTGTTAATTTAAGTAAGATATGGGCAAGCAGAAGTAGCTAAATGGAGACTGAAACAAAATCCTCTGTTTTTATTAAATTTTTGCTAACTCTATTATTTCTCTGTAAGAGAACTTCACTGTCATCTCTTCAAGATTAATTAAAAGAGATAACCTGTTCTTTTGGAGATAAAGGCTGTCCTTATTCTCGGTATGAAGCTGATGCACCTTTGATTTCTGAAAGTGCAGGAAATAAAGGCTCTGGCAGGGCTGCCCTGACTGGTTTTCCAGCAGCCTCATTTCCTGCAAACTTCCCTGTTGCAATCCAGAATGCTGCATGGGAATGTGGCACCTGACAGGCAGTGGATTGAAAATGCCCTTGAAAAGGGAAAATCGTGGCTGTGATGCCAGAGCTGTCAGTGCTGCCAGACTTGTTCCAGTACTGTGGATTCTCCTGGAATTTACTGTCTGTAAATTGCTCCTTGAGATAGTGGGGAATAGACTTGAGCAGAAAGGGGATTGTTCCCTATCAGACAGACCTGAACAGCCTTAAAAAATCAAAGCATTTTCAGCAGTTGCAACCGAGCAGAATTCAAATAGTGTGAGCTCATTTCCAGTTCCTGAAATATTCTGGTTTCTGAGGTATTAAATGCTTTATGTAAGGAGAATGCATTTCAATTTCCTTGTTATTTTAAGGTAAAAATCTGGTTCACAGTAAATTCCTGGGAGTGTAGAAACAAAGCGGTGCAGAATGGAAGGATTAGACTGATCTCTTGGGAAGCTTTAGTGCTGCATTCAGTAAAATTCAAAGTCATCTCCTTGCCCAGAAACTTGAAAGAAGTCCCTTTTTCCCTTCTAATGAAGTTAATGGAAATTTTGCAATTATCTCTTTTGCAGAAAGATCAAGTTTACTGTTCCTCTTCCATTTTACAGATGACAGAAAAATAGGATGAGAGTGTTTCCAGGTCTCCCAAGTTAGGAGGCTCTTCAAATTAAAGTGTCAGCCCTATGCTGCTAGAAAATCTGTTCAAAATATGTCATGCCTTTGAGGTATTGTTTTAGATTCCTGGCAATTAAAAAAATCATATTGAAAACATGAATCCAACCTCTGACATTGTGAGTGCTTCTAGTTTGTCTGTACCTCCTTCAGAAATGTTCATCTAGCCCCTAGCTGAGAAGTATCAGTGCTTGGAACACTCAGAAACTTTGATTTATTTTAATTGCACACTCATTAGCAGGAGTTTTTTAATATGTTCAATGACAAAAATAGGGCAGTGGAGCAGCAACTATTGTGTGGCAAAGGGAAGTGCTGGGATAAAGGTGCTTTTGTGAAAAACTGTCAAGCCTGGGGGAAAGAAAGAAAAGAGTTGGCAGGAGATGCACATCTAAATAGAAAGTACATTTAGTGCCTGTTTGTTTGATCAACTC
Source organism: Molothrus ater (assembly GCF_012460135.2). NCBI lineage: Eukaryota > Metazoa > Chordata > Aves > Passeriformes > Icteridae > Molothrus > Molothrus ater. Next base: position 5,402,477 of record NC_050486.2, read on the forward strand.
TTTTTTTAAGGTGAAATGAGCATTGACTGCAGCATGGGCAGGGGCTACAGGGGGTGGGAGCACGGGCTGAAGGTGAAGTTGGTAGGAGGGTGATGGAATCAGGACCACCATGGTTGGAAAAGGCCTTGAAGATCACCAGGTACAGCCATCAGCCCAGCACCACCATCGTGTCATTCAGGAGAATCCCAATTTCTCTCCATTCCAGACTTTTGCCCCATCCTCTGTCAGCACAGCCACTCAGAACAGACCTCACTCCCCCATGCAGATATGAGGAGTTTGCTCTAAATCCTTATTTGAATGTTTGAAGCATTAAAGAGGTTTATGTGAATGTGAGCACAGCTGTCTATTTCTGCAGTGACCAGCATTGCCTCATCCTCCTTTGTGCTGGCTCAGTTCTCATCCTTAGAAGCCAAACCCATTTTTAAGGAGTCCTGCTGAAGAGGACAGTCCTTTATGCAAGGCACACACCACCTCTGCATGGGCACTTCATTAGGAATATTAGCTGCATGTGCTTAAAAGGACTCACCAGGAGCAAAATCTCTGCAGAAATGTATTTCCCTTTTATTAGGAAAGTCTTCTGTTGGCTTGATTATCATGGACAAAAAAAAAGCAGGCTGTTTCCCAGGGAAATACTACCCACTGATATCACAAGAATTCAGCCCTGCTTAAGTGCTAGGAGGTATGTTCTCAGTGAACTCATAATCGGGTCATTATCACCATGGTTATGAGATTTAACTGACTGAAAACTGTAGGCATTTGTCTCATTAATGCCAAATGTTAGAGTTTATTTCTGGGAACTGAAAACTCTGCTGCCCAGGGACACCTGTTCTGTGATAATCTCTGAAAAAAAGGCACTGGAGCACGTCCTGCCTGCTTCATGTCAGGTGTTTTTTACTGGTTCTTAGGGGGTTTTGGTTATTGAATAACTTTGTTCTGTGGTGCTTTGCTTTGTGAGTTAATGTTCTTTGTGGGTTGCAGGTCGTGCAAAACAAACATTGGTTCTGCTGCTCTTTGCACAGTGTCAGTCACTTCTGGACCATGCTACGTCCCAGCATAATCTGAATTTCCTGTTTTATTACTTGTCCCTCTCCTCTTTTTGGTTCATCTTTTTTTTTTCATACACGTTCTGACAGAACAGTTTTCAGCTGTGATCTTGGGACTGAGCATAGTCACACTTCTCTGCTTGGAAGATAATTAAAGACGTGCCATTGCCTTTCCAATTTCATTCCTATTGTTGCTGAAACAAAAAATGTGAAATCATCAGTAACACTTGGCTCAAACCAGAATGAATGTATTTTTATCCTTTCAAAATTTTTTTTCTTCTTCTCTAGTCTGCCTTTCTATCACCAAAGTTAGCCCAAAAGGTCCAAGACTAGGTTGGATGGAGCTTGGATTAACTCAGTCTAGTGGAAATGTCCCTGTGGCAGGGGTTGGAACTTGATATTCTTTAAAGCCCCTTCCAACCCAAACCAGTCTGTACCTGTATAATTTAGGAAAATCAAATCCTTTCATCTGGTCTGAAAATTTGATAGAAATTTGAGGCTTTCATTTATTAATCACTCACTTTTTTTTCTGATTTACAATCTTTGTGGAGTAGGATTTGTGTAGAGTATACAAAACCATATATAACTGCATAGCTCTGACCTCTGACTAGAATTGTCATCCATCAAAAGTTGAATATTGGATGATTTTTATGTTCTTCATTTATTTTTTACATACTGGGACCATTCATTTTGAATTTCTTGTTGCAATGTATTTTCTATGCAGAAGATAAGAGCACCAGAGCAAGGCAGCTGACAGAGGGTGTGAAGGTACCTGGAAAAGTAAAAGAATGAATAATATAAATGTATAGATTGGAGTGAAAAATGAACATTTAGAAAAGGCCCTTATTTATTGATGTATGTGTACAGCATTGTCTATTATTACTATTATTATTATTATTATAAATTTTAATTACTTCACTGCAATGATTGTCTGTAATTCATATCAAAACTGCTCTGTATAATTTTCTTCTGAATCAATGTATTTATAAATGTTATCTCTCAGAACAGTGGCAGTCTCTACCCATGTCTGGCATAATTCAGATAAGAGTGAGGAAATATGAACAAAAAGGGGCACAATAACTACAAAGCTACTTACCACCCTTCCTTATTTTGTGATTTCAGGTGGCATAAAAGAGTAATAGGAATGGATAGGAACTGAAATATTTGCTTTATAGTTTATACATTCCATATAACTTTATGAAGCTGCATTGCCTTATAGAGAAATGCTTGAAAACCATAATAATATTGTGCAAACGAAAACAACATTAAAATAAATGGATCTTTAAATAAAGAATTGCACAGGTGAATGATGAGCATAATATGTCAGAGTAAGGATAAAATTCATTGCAAAATTTACCTGTCTTTTTTTTTTGTCTTCTGGCTATTTCTCTTATTTAATCTAGGTAACACTATTTTTTATTGTATAAAGAGATTAGAATTCTATTTATGGACTGGAGGTACTTCCAAAAAATAAATCATATTTTAGAATGGAATTTTAGACTACTTGTTGGCAGAGGACTGAAGGATCAAATCCCAATTGTCATTCCAGCCATGTCCAATCCAAATCTTATCCCCCTGCAAGTGTCTTTGTGCTGATTCAGGATGATTAAGCAAAAAAAACATGGCAAATCTGCTGCTGTCATAAATATTAAAGGTTGCCAAACGTGTGCAGAGAGGAAACAGCCTGGCTTGGTCCCTTTTCCTCGTGCATCTCAAGCTCTGCTCACAGGTTTTGTGTGGGCCAGTTCTGTGTCCTCTCCATGGGCTGTCCACCCTCAAAGTGATGGAAAGGTGCCAGGAGCCTGGAACGACGGGAAATCTCATATATTCTTTGCAAAAGGGCAAGAAGAATGTGAAATCTCAGAAGAACATCAACTCAGAAGGTTTCAAGGACATCACAGCCCAGCTGCAGCCACCCACAGCCTGTGGGTGAGCCAGAGAAACATGAAAAATCCTCAGCAACATGAAAAATCAGGGTTCATCTCAGAAAACCTTCCTATTCCCATCAAATCAGACTGTTCAAATTTCCACCTCCCTTCCGTTCTGTGCAATTCACATTGGTTCTCTGGTTGCATGGTTGGCACTTGCTCAGTGCACGTCTGCATTTTGGAAATCTGCTCCCTCATCCTGTAAATTAGGCTGATTCTCCAGGAGATCCAGAGCTGAATGTGACACCTAAAGTAACAGAAAATAGAAGTGGTTGTATTCAAAACTGGGGCAGGCACAAAATAAGGGCAGATCTGGCCACAGTTTCTGAAACAAGCAAAGGAAGAGAAGTAGGAAATTCCAGGAGAGTGTCTGAGAACAGTTTGGGAGCTGTACACAGAGGGATTGGTTGTACTTCTCATTTTAGAAAGAAATTGTTGACACTTAAGAATTATATATAATATTCCAGGAAGCATATAAATTAGTAACATTTTAAAATTTGTTTATTTAAATGTGTTTACTCACCAAGTTGCATGAGTGACAGACACTGAGGTTGGATATTATGAAAAATTTATTCCCTGAAAGGATGGCCAGTCACTGGTACAGGATGCCCCCAGGAGAGTGGTGGAAGCACCGCTCCTGGAAGTGTTCAAAAACCACGATGTGGTGCTTAGGACATGGGTTAATGTGTGGACTTGAAGGTCTGAAAAGGCTTTTCCAACCCTACTGATTCTATGATATAAATAACTGCTCTCTCCCAAATAAAAACCTTCACTGTTAAGCCAGAGCTCTGCTGGTGGAGGTCCTGTTTTGATAAATTAGCTGTATTTTGGTTCTGTGGCCATGGATTTGGTGATTTCGACAGAGAGAATATCCAGAATTTTGTGCCTAAACTTATCTTAGGCCCTTCCCTTATGAAAAAAAAACCCATCCCACCACTACCACCATCATAAATACAGCTCATAAAGGGTTTTTAATTCCAAATCCTGATCTTCTTCATTGGAAAAGTCAGAGCTTTTTCCGTGACTTCAAGAAGAATTTGTCCCGTGCACAACTTTCAAGAGGGAAAAATCAGAGTCCCCATTTTTATAAACTTAGTATTTATATTTCATTCTATTATTTTTTGTTATTTTTATATTTATTATATGTATTATATATGTTAGAGAAATAACTATATAATATATGATCTATCATATAATTATTAATAGAATCTATTATATATAATAACATTAGTAATTATAATTATAACTAATAATAACTAATAATTATAATTAAGAGGGTATATAAATATATATATTATATTAACAATTGTATAAAATTATGTTTTTATTTAGAATATATTTTATATTTATATCTATTTACTATATTTATTTTTATTTTATTTATTGTCATTTTATTAATTATTATTTTCTTTTATAAATTTAGTATTTAGCAAACTCATCGTAATTGCCACAGCTATGGAAAATAAATTAAAGAAATTGTCTTTAGATTGTTGGTGTGGCATTACACTACTCTAGCATTATACTACTGTAGTATTTGTGTAGTATTGTAATGGTGAGGTGTTTGTAAGGATTGTCTGTGGTACAAACAGCATTCCCTGCTGCTAAAACATTTGCACTCACCCTTTTGGCAATTAAATTGCTATGTATTAATTATGAATATTCATATATTCTTAATTATGTCGCCGTAATTAAGTCTGACATGTATTTCTGGCTGAAATAAGGGGAAACTTTATGAAAAAATCTTCTGAACTCGTCAGTGTGCTTTGGGTATTTCAGTGAGTGCTTCTCCCTTCCCACCAGGTGACAGAGACACGGACGGGTCCCCTTGGCTGCAGTAACTATGACAACCTAGATTCTGTCAGCTCTGTTCTGGTTCAGAGTCCTGAAAATAAGATTCAGTTGCAAGGTATGTAGGTGCAATTTCATTAATTTGTTTTTGGAACGGGGTGACATTTATCACGCCATTTGGTTTTTTTTTTTCTTTCTTCCACCTCATAAAAGGTCATTTTTCTAATTTTTTTCGTGTGTGTGTGTGTGTGTGTGCAATGAGTGCATTTCAGCCAAAGTGAAGGAAATGTCAGTACCTCGTGGTGCCTTTCAAATGGAAACAATTTCTGCACCCATCAGAAAATAATTTGAATAGCCCTGTTAACATTTTGCATCCCTGTTTAGCATCCACTGGCACATCTCTTAAAGAGCCTGAATTCCCAGAGATTCCAGCAAGCCGGGGGTGACATTTGGTGGTTCTCAGCCTGCTTTGCACATGCTGAGCAGTAGCTGACACCCCCTGCACTTGTTGCACCAAAAGTGATGGAGTCACCAGAAAAACAGGATATACATCTTCAAATACTCTAAGTCAGGAGGAGTCAAAGGGCTCCTCCTCTTGGGAATTAAAAAAAAAAAAAAAAGACAACCAAACTCGGAAGGCTCACTCATTAAAATCGCACTCATTAGGAAAATAGCAGTAATTGTGTATAAATAAAAATGAAAAATAGAAAGAAGCAGAAAGAGGAAGCAAAAGGAAGAAGAGAGTCATCATTTCTAAATAATATTTGCTTTCAAAATTCCAGAGAAGCATTTCCCGACCTGCATATTCGGGCATAAAAATTTTTGAAAAGTCACCCTTTATGGTTTTAGGCCATTAATAATTGTTATTTTCAGTTATAAAAAGAAAGCATGAGCAAATTATGACTATGAAAACACCCACTAAATTCTCTTTAATGTGTGCATTTGTGCACACCTCTGACTCTATGCCATGAGAGAGCAATACAATTCATAATTTGCAGTTGAAGGTAGATATACAATTATTTTCAAGATTTCATATTTTCCGTATGAGTTTGTAAATCACTCAAACAGTGTGAGGTGGTTGGTGATATTAGGAACAGCTCTCAGGGGTGATGATCCCTGTGGTCCCTTCAGTCTCAAGATATTCTTCCTTAAAATATCCGTATGTGTTTTCTCTCTTTCCTTTCTTTCCAGAATCAGTTAAATCCATAAAAAAATAAAATTATTTCCCAGAGAGAATTTTTTTTTCCAAAAATCTTGTCATTTCCACTGGGATGTCATGAATATTTTCAGAAAACATAATTTTTGATGGTATCCAGCATATTCATGACATTTTTCAGTTAAAATTTGGAAAATAATCTTAGCATCTCTCAGACTGTGGAGAAATGTATTATCAGAACTGTGTAAACTCTTTAAGGGAAGAATTGAACTGGGCTTTTTATTCCTTTCACATCCTCTATGGCTGAAAAAAGAATGGTTTTTCACAAGAGAGTAGCAGAGTTTTCCAAATTTTCACAGGAGACGGAAGCACAGCCAGACCAGGTTTCAGCGATTGAAAGGGTTCTGAAATTCCTGTTACAGCTACAGTTTTGTATATACCTAAAAATAAGGAATAAATCTCTGTGAAATCATCCAAGTGCCTGTGGAGAAAAAACTTACATCACCAAATACCCAATTCATGTGATGAGAAATTACTTGGAACACGTGTAGCAGGAGTTTTTTGAAGCCTCACAGGAGCTGGGATTTGCAGCCTTTCCATGCTAAAACTGAAGTAGATTTAAGAGTGAATTTTTTTTACTCAAGGTTTTGTAGCCCTACCCTTCACATCCAATTGAATGTCCCACAGCAATTTGCTCCCAATGCTAGAAAAATAATCAGCCAAATTTTCTTTTTCAAAGATTTAATCCAACCCAATTTTGCCCTTCCTTCTTAGTTTGCCTTTACAGAATCACAGGAGATAATGAGTTGTTTAGACAGGCCACATCTTGTTGTGCCAAAAGAAGCATGGAAAACAAGCCCAATTTTGGATGGAAATGTTTACACCTCTTTTCCTGATTATGCTGTCTCTTCACTCTGTCTCTCAGGGCTGCTTTCCCTTCATCAGCATTTTCAGAATCTACATCATTGCTGGCACCAGGATTATAATTCAGCTGTGTGATTTCCTGCTGCAAGGCTCTGGCTGCTGTTCACTCAGCAAGGAGAAGCTGATGTTACCCAATCCCCCTAGGAAAATTAAAACAATGAACTCTCTGCCTGAGGAATACAGGTTACTCATTAGTGGATGGATGTTCCATGCTGACAGGGAAATGTGAGGAATGTGTCTGAAAATAATTATTAAGAAAGGAAATACATGACATGGTATAAATGCTGGACAGAAGTGCAAATTGTCCTGAAAACTCCATTTATTTTTTGTTTTTCCTAACTTTGTTTGTTTGCCGTGTGAGCTGGTGAAGCTTCTCAGCTCCAGAACTTCCTTTGCTTTTCACACCAAAATATTTCCTCCATTTCCTACAGGTCTTCAGGTCATCCTTCCTGAGTACCTGCAGGAGCACTTTGTGCAGGCAGCTCTGAGCTACATTGCCTGCAATTCAGAGGGGGAGTTCATCTGCAAGGACAATGACTGCTGGTGCCAGTGTGGCCCCAAATTCCCCGAGTGCAACTGTCCCTACATGGACATTCAAGCCATGGAAGAGAACCTGCTCCGCATAAGTGAGACCTGGAATGCATACAACAGTGAATTTGAAGAATCTGGTGAGGATTTTGTTTTTAAATATCATTTTTTCCCCCCTGTTTGGCTGTATCTCATAGAATGGTTTAGGTTACAGCTGATCCCATCCATGTTTTTACAACTTGCTCGTGCCACATTGTCGCTGTCATATTTTCTGAAAAATCCTCTTTGCCCAGGATTCTTCTCCTGGGAAGCTGAGAAGCCTCAGAGGTCAAGGAAAACAATTCTTATCTCATTTGCTTCTCCTGCATTTTGCTGCTTTGAAATGTGGTTTGGAGATTGTTTATTCAACAGGTGATTGTTTCATTGGTCACTAAGTAAAAACAATTCACCTGTTGGTAAACAATCTCCAAACCACATTCCAAAGCAGCAAAACACAGGAGAAGCAAATGAGATAATTATTGCTTTTCTTTTTCTCTGAGGCTTCTCAGCTTCCCAGGAGAAGAATCCTGGGCAAAGAGGATTTTTCAGAAAATATGATGGTGACACCATATTAGTTTTTCCTTAATGCATCAAGGTTTGTTTCATGTCAGAACCCTAATTACTAAGAATTTTAGACTTTCTATGCTGACAAAAAATAACCCCCAAGAAAACACTACATTTAACCTGAGACCACAAAGAAAACTTCCAAAATTAAACAATACAACTAAAATTTTAAGTGCATATTTTAAATAGAAGTATATAATGTTACATAGTAAAAAACCTTAGAGTTTAAAGTTTTAGCATATACTAATATATTTAACAATTTTAAATTTTTTTTAATTTTTAGAATTTTTAAAACAGTAACTACTCCTTTTTCTTCACCTTCTTCTTCATGAATTTAAGTAGTGTTGTGTAATTAGATTAAAAAAAATCCTCATTACAAACCATGAGTAATTAGTTACTGAGTTAAAAGTAAAAATAATTTAAGTATTATTTCTTAAAAAGAGTTTATCCTTAAAAATTTTTATCCATTTATAAAAAGAAAAATACAACTCCAGTTTTAGTTTATTAAAATAAAACACCATAGAACTCACAGCTTGTGAGTTCTATATAAATAACTATAATAATAACTATAATATAAATAAAAACAAATAAGCATCTAAATCCAAACCAAAAATACCATCTCATGAATTTAATCCCAACCTTAACAAAAAAACCCCAAAAAATCTACAGTTTTGTACATTCTTTCACCTGTCCTGATCATCAGAACTTCCTGTCCCACAGAGAATGGGAGCTCCAGGTAAAATCAGCTTCTGAACAATTGTTTTCACAACTCACTTGTTCAGTGCTATCACAAACAGCTGTCTGGCCAGATGGTGGGAAAAGTAAGGAGAGCTCAGCAGACCTGGGAAAAATTGTTGAGGGAAAAAAAAAGAATTGAGGGAGATAAGGAAAAGTCAGAAAAAATACAAAAATCCCAGGTTGTAAGGAAGTGTGTTGGAGAAAAAGAACAAATCAGTAGAAAAGGAGGAAGGCCATACAGTGGTTAAGGGAAGGGTAGAATAAATATCAGTAAAGAGTGTGAATGAACAGTACTTTAGATACATCCATTTTCATATTTCTTGTTTTATTGTTAAAGACTGATTCCTCAGCTCAAGAGAGTTGGTAATTTCAAGAGACCGTGTATCAGTTAAAATTTCATTTCTTGCAGTTTTTAACCTGATGCTGTTTTTTGTCTGAGTCTGTTTAGAAGGACATCAGAATTTACAAAATTTCTCCTTAGAAGATCACATACATCTCTGACTGTAAAAGCATGAATTGATATGTTGGTTTTGTGTACATTTGGGTGCATTTCCCCAATGACTATTTGCATTACTTTTAATTATTTCTGGAGCCATGCTATCATCTACTACTTTGCAAACTAGGGCAAATATATTGACTCTTCAAAGTGGCACATATTCTGCCATATTTTGTCCTATCTGAATGGGCTGTGACATTGTTCAGTGCCTGAAAAATGTCCTTTGCAGGCTCCTACTTAACAGCAATTTTAGTCAAGCTGGAGAACACACACATCTGGGTCTGTGGAGGGTTCTTACAGAGAGCTGTATAATGGACATCAAGTTAATTATGAGTTTGAATCATTGTCAGCTACATTTCTAGTCCTATGCTCAGGTCTGTGACATGAATGTCAGGGGAAAATTGGTAAGAGTTAAATTCTGGGCTTTTAAAAGACTCTTTAGCTCTGCTGGGTGAATCACTAAAATGCCAACTTCACATATATCTGTCAATTTGATAATTGCTAGTAGGTGTGGTTACTAAGAAGTGTGAAATTTAGGTTATTAACATCATTAAGACATATGCCACGCTCCCCTCTTTAGCCCTTGAAATATTTAAATCATTTTTAATCTAATAAATATACCAAGCATGACTTCCACAACTCAGAGGTAGCTTCTAATATTTCTGCTTTTATCTCCTAAAGTGTTTTGCATAAAGATGGTCGTGGGAAGATGAGATAGGTAACCTTGTATGGGTCTGCACTTGGGAAAAAGTTGGCATGGGAATTTTTGATTGATAACTTAGTCATTGAGCAGCCAACCTCATATAAATCATATATTACCACTGAGCAGCTCTTCCAGGGCTGTCACACGTGATCTGTAAGCATTTCCAGCCACACTGATATATATATATATATATATATATATATATATATATATTTATTTATAACCATTGAGACATATTCTGAAACATTTGGAGCATGGGCAATATTTCCATAATGAAAAATTATTAACAAATATCAGTGTGATCTGATCCGTGTTAGCAGCACGTTCTGGCAACAAAAGTGACCTTTATTAAGGAACACTAGAAAACTGCTAAGTCTTTGTCTTAATCAGTGGAAATCAGCTTCTTAGATAACAGTATATTGCTTTATTCTAATCTATTTATAATAAGTAATAAATTCACTAGAAAGGAGGCCAGATTATGCAGTAATTTCAGTCTGAGCAGCAAGGGGAAAAATAATCCAGACCAGTCACTACTGGTCCCATTTAATCTACTATTAATGGCAGAGGAATTAATGAACTCATGAATTCCCTTCTTTGACACTGTGAACTCCAGAATCAACTAAAGGGAAATACAAGAGAATTAATTTTTTACCTTTTCTGCTTCCAAACCCTTTCTTAGTTTAGATGTTACAAAATAGCCTCCTCCAGAAACAAATCTTGTCCCTAATACTGACATGTAAAACTTACTGGGGTCACCTGAGGCCATTCACTGTGGGCAGGATTTAGTTTAAAGAGGAAGAAGTAAATACTCTATTTAAGATGGTTTGTTTATTCTCTGTGTTATCTCTCCTCCTGTCTGTTCAAGATAAAACAACTGAGGAATGATTTTTTTTTTTTTTTTGAAGAGAGAATGAGAGGGCTGGGGTTGTTCAGCCTGGAGAATAGAAGGCTCAGGGACAAGATATAAATACCTGAAGGGAGGGTGCCAAGAGGACAGAGCAAAGCTCTTTTCAGTGGTGCCCAGCGACAGGAGAAGGGGAAATGGGCAGAAACTGGAAGACAGGAGGCTCCCTCTGATCACCAGGAAAGAGTTTTTCACTGAGGGTGACCTAGGGCTGGCACAGGGAGGTTGTGGAGCCTCCATTCTTGGACTTCTCCAAGGGTTGACTGGCCATGGTCCTGGGCAGCTGGGTTTAGGTGGCCCTGCCTCAGCAGCGGTTTGGATCAGGGGTTCTTCCCCATCTCAGCCATTCTTGGATCAAAGAATTGTCCTGATTTCCACACAGGAAGACTCTGGTCTGCACCCTGGGCCTGCTGCTAGTGACAACTCTCTTGAGCCCCTCTGGCTGCTGCAGGTTACATGACCAAACACATCCCAGCTCAGAAAGTGCTCTTTATCCTTATGTGCATTTCACTCAGGCTCTTCTGGCACTTTTTAACTACTCAAATCCCATTTTGGAAGATGTGCAGCAGTATCTTATTTATCTCTCAGTAAATTTGGCTGCCTTTTTAATTTCTCTAGCTGCCCTCCAGCAATAAATATTTGATCACTATTAGCTCACTGAGCTTTGTATAACCTCTTAGTGTTAGGTTATGTACTAAGATCTTAAAAAAATTGCAAGAGCTTCCTTCAAATTGTTTACTCTGAACCATCTGCTTATCCTTTATCAGATCTTGTGGCCTCCAGACTCTACTACTACCCAAGAAAATGAGCAGCTGTTTCCTTATCAAAAATCCATATGAAAGCTGTTCAACCTTTATTAACAAATTTCATTAGCTTCTTGAGGAGTTTGGCAGAATTACTGTGTAAGCCAAGTGCTCCCTGAGACCATCATTCTGAGAAGCTGTGTTCTTACCACTAAAAATATCTAATGGAATCAAGCAGGGCTCCATTTTCCTTTGCTGATGTGCATGGAAGTAGCCTTTGTAGCCTGAAAGGACAACTAGAACCAACAAACAAACAGGTGATGCAGTTTGACCTGCTGCTTTCACAGGTCACTCAGTTTCCCTGAGATTCCAGGGAGTCCACCCATGTTAGATTAAAGCTGTGCAATCTTCTCGAGTGTCCCTGCAGCCCTCCTCACCTTTTCAGGGTCCAATTGCTATTTAACATTGCCAATTTTCTTGCTCCCCTTCTGCCCCAATACAGGAGCACCTTCTTGTCCAGGTGTTTCTCCTACCTCACCTCAGTGAACTCCACCTTTCTATTTCAGGGAAAAGGTTTGACCTAAGCACTTGGATGTAATTGGTTTCCCCCAATAAAGAGTGTCAAATATTCCTTGAAAATATTCTCACATTTTGGAAGTAGGTGGGACTTCCACAGCTTATGGCTGCAGCGGTGTTGAAGATGATGCAGATAAAAAATTTGCTGTGTTACACATTTGGGAAGATTTTGAGAGTGTTAAAGAGTTAATACACAAAGAAACCAATTCTGACACACAACACTGAATGGCAATTTAGCATGTTCCAGAGATCATGATCTGCTCCAAAACATAGGAAAGTCAAGAAAACCCCCAAAACCATCCACAGGCTCTGGATTCTGACAACAAGGATAAGAACATGATCACACATTGCCTGTGCCATAATTTTGCTGTGGTTGGCTGCTGAGTATCTTTGGAAATCTGAACACTCCATTTAAACAATTTAAATGACAGCAATTTTCTTTTAAGGTGATCTGGTCGTTGACATTGAGAAAAAAAAATTGTAGCAGTGCCTGTAGTGTAATTTCATCTTTCAGAATTAAAAAGGCTATCAAAATAAATAAGGACATGGATGATAATGTTGCTCAAAAAATAGAAAACGGCAAAATTGTGTTTTCATAATTTCTTTTGTTATCACTAGCATTTATGAGACCTCCTGGAAATATGAAAGTAAAATCTTCCATCAAGCATTTATTTTCCCATATCTGACATGCAATAGCAGCTTGTTGCCTTCTCTCTGCATATTTCACAATATGCTGAGCAGTGGATCTTTTCCCTCCTTGAAGGCAACAAAATCCCTTTTGGAATGTTTCCTTGGAAAGTGTGGGATCAGGAGATGTATAATAAATATTATGATACATAATTTCAAAGTAGCTTTGAAACAAAAAACTCATTCTGTTAAACATTTAATTTAAATACCAGCTAAGATGGAAGGAAAGAGCACACGCACCACAAACTGGACAGAAATTTGCCTGTCACAGCTGGGCTCAAGGGTGATTCAGTGAAGCACTGAAATTTGTGCCTGTGTGAATCATTTGAAGTGTTTGAAGAAGTGAAGCTAACATTTTTTAAACAATTTGTAGTCCATTAACTTCAGGGATTTGACTTGAATGTCCAGCAGAAGCTTTAGAGAAGCAGAGTCAGAGCCATGGAGGCCCCTGAAGGGTTTGACCACAGAACACAAACACTGCTCACTCCAACAGACACGTTGGACACAGGCAGAACTAATCAAAAGTCACCTTGCAAATATTTTGAAGTGCATCCATCCACAGCTTTAAATGACAAACAACTTCTCAAAATGTCGAGTTTGATTTTTCTTAGTCACTTCTGTATCTGCTTTACAGAGATAATTCAAAAGGTAAATTTCAGTATCACAGAAAGTGCAAGTGATGAAAGTGCAGCCAAAGTAAATTGATATTAACTTTCACATGAATATTTGCTGAAACTATTTTTCATTGTCCATCCATCCACCATCACTGCTTTGATTGCAAAGTACTAACAGAAATGAATTGCTGGTGCAAGCTATTCTTAAATCCCTGGCTTCATTGGATTTGGATTTCATGTCTAATGCATTCCATAATTCCCTAATAACTCTGGGATGTCTTACTATTGAGCATTGGTTACCCTTTACATGTACAGACTTAAAATCATCTGAAAAAATGCACAGTTTGGAAAGGTTCACCTGAAAATGAGGTCTGAACCTCAGTTAATACATAGCAATGCATGGATGTTAACAAAGTTTTTTTTGTTTGCTCAGCAGAGATTGCTTTGGAGACTTTGGAGTCTTGTTCCTCAGTTCAATTATATTTTTCCCTTTCTTTACAGTGATTGAATTAATGATGTTCCCAAAATCCCTTGTATAAAAGAATTGGATTTAAAGGGTTGGAGAAAGTGGATTCTAATAGAGGAGATGATAAGCTTATTACTGAATTAAAAATCAGTAATACTGAAGATGGGGAAGTCCAACCATTTCATTATTTTTTGGGGGGTAGCATTTGCATCCTATATAATTACTTCTTTGCAAAACCTACAGAAAGTAATAGGAAAGATCATCTCCAGCATTCCATAATCTGCAGTGAGATTTAGAGAATTATCCATTTAATAGTGCCAGGTATTTATATCTCCATTTTCAAAACTGCAAAATGTGGAGAATCACCATATTTTGCTGATACACTTTCCTAACTCTCACTTCTCCTTCAGCTCATATTTTCCCAAATGAAGTAAGCCCATGCTGAAAAATACCAATTTGGGAACAAGAAAGGCTCTTTCCACTAAGCACTGGTTTAGGAAAGCCAAGCACAAGAGAAGATTGGCCAACCCTTTGTCTGTATAAAACAGGACCCTGCCCTCACTCCTGGCTTCAAAACTTTCCACTTGAGGAGTATTCTGATCCCTGTTTTCACACTGAAAGTTGCTTCCAACAGCCAGGCTGCAAACTGTTGTAAAATACAGCAAAATCAAAGCTGGAAATGAACATTGCAGGTGCTCAGGGGTGTTACTGTTGTATTTTCTGAAAAATCCTTTTGCTAGGATTTTTTTCTTTTGGGAAGCTAAGAAGCCTCAGAGAATTATCTGATTGCTTCTCTTGTGTTTTGTTGCTTTGGAATGTGATTGGAGATTGTTCATTCAACAAGTAGTTGTTTAATTAGTTTCATGTGAATTGTTTTTACTTAATAACCAATTACTGTCTAGTTGTGTCAAGACTGGAAGCAGTCATGAGTTTTTAGTGAGTATCTTGTTAAACCTTCTGTAAGTATCTTTATTCTTTAGTATAGTTTTAGTATAGCATAATATAATATAATATAATATAATATAATATAATATAATATAATATAATATAATATAATATAATATAATATAATATAATATAATATAATATAATATAATATAATATAATATAATATAATATAATATAATATAATATATAATGCTATACTAAAACTATACTATCTGACTCTATGTTTTTAGAAGGTTTATTTTTTATTTTATTTATATAAAACAATAAATTAACCTTCTAAAAACATAGATTCTCAATTCCTCCTTTGTCCTGAGGACCCCAAAAATACCACACAGGGGAGAATCCCTTACACTCCCTGCCAGCCTCATGTGTTTGTTACAGATGGACAGCGCTGCCTTTGTGATTGCTGAGGCTGTAAAGAAGCTGCAAAATAGAATTCAGGGATTGTCCCAACACCAGAGACAGTCCAATAGTCAATCAATGCACCCAGCTATAGCAAGTGGTCATATTTGGTCTCAAAATCTACACAAATCTCTTGGTACTTCTTAGAAAAGAGAATGATACTCATAATTCTTGCATGTAGATGCTCCTAGATGCTGAGCACATAGCAATAAAGAGTGATACATCTGTTGAGTTACTTTTTCATCCAATTTTTTGTAGCAATCAGAAAATAACAGATACAGCTGGACCTACTTAATTTGCTAAAAATATATTGATGCTTTGAGAAAGCAGGTGCAAAGCCAGGCAGTTAAACAAAATATAAAGTTATATCTTTAACTTAGATTTGAATTGACTAAATTTCAAGCTAGAAAAAAAGGTGATGTAAATAAATTTGAATAGATTGTCCAGTGCTGAAGACAGAAACTTTTTGTGATGCACAAAATACATGATGAGGAGAGCCAAAGACAAATTCAAATCTTCAAGATCAAATGTGAATCACAACATAAAGGTACAGGGGGCAAGAAGTCTGCACCATCAGATATGTACTAGGTTTTTCACCATTTCATACACCATTCCTCTGGAATCATCTTAATAATGGAAATATTATATCATCTTAATTATGGATATATTCAATAATCTTAATTATGGAAATATTAATTATTAATATTTCCTGGCAGTGCATTAAGGAATGCAACCAGTGGAACAGTCTTTCTCCTCCTCTCCATCAGACAAGCATTTTAAACTATTGCTGTCATGTTCTTCCTGATGGACAAGCTGCAGCAAATCTGCATTCAGCCTGTGAAATTTAATCTTTAAAATCCCTCTATCTAGTCAGAAAAATCAAGTGTAATTTTGTTTGCCACCTCAATAAGGTGCACATTTTTTGCTATTCCTGTGGCACAAATCCTTTCTTAAAACTGCTTTAGCAGAAGAGGACACTGTGGGATTCCTTTTTATTGCCTCTCTCTGCATCCAAATCAAAGTCACCTGGCTGACAAGTAAAAAAGGTAATTCTTCCCAGCAGCCAAGCTTGTGGATTGACATCATGGAGACACAGACCTGGATCCCAGCCTTCTTCCTTCTTACCAGCAGTGATAGTGACAACCCTAAGAGCTAAAAAATGCCCTCAATAACTCCTGTGTAAAATACAGTGATGGTGTCTTAAAAAATTTCAGGCTGCCATTTAATCTCTGGCTAAAAATTATCTTGGCATTTATAGTGTTTGCTATGGTTCTTCTGCTACAGGAGGAGAGAAAACAACCACACCCTCTCCCCCCCCCCCCAAAAAAAAAAAGCCCAGAAAACTCCCCCCCCCCAAAAGGCCAACAAAAATTCCTCAAAGAGAAACTGCATTCTGAGACAGACATTTTAAAACATGTACCAAAGGTCTCATTTATACCTGTTTCAAATTACTAGAAGGAAGTAAAAGGGCAGAAGGTAACTGCAGGCATAATTTGGAAATGTCAGTTCAAACAGAGATGTTGTGTTGTACACTCTGATCAGAAGAAACTCATTGTATTTATAATGGAAAAAAGATGCCCGGACTGATTTTCAGACTGAGTGTTGAGATTTCAAATCCTAAATAATGTCACAAGATGACAAGGTTTCACTGAGAGACTATAAATTCACTCCATCATTGGCAGTGAAGGCAGTTTGCACTGCAAGTCCCCTCTCAGTCCAGTGACATATTCTTGCTTTTCCAGCTGCAGTGATTCAATTAAAATGCAAGTAAAATGAGACTAAAAATGAAACCTGGGATTCAAACAGAATGCTGAAGGATTTCTTCAGTTTATGGACACCACAAATGTAACCTTGCTGTCTGAACAGCTTTGTTTTTGTGGGTTTGGGGCAAGGGTCCTTGCACAGATGTGCCTGGGTCACTGTGCACAGTCTGTCTCTGCTGCCCAGGACAGAGCCATTGCCATGCAAAGTGAGTCCCATTTGAAATCTTAATTGAAAGACTCCTTGTGAACAGTCTGAAGTGACTCACTGGCAGCTGAAGGTGCTTTTTAATCACTGAGAATAAAGACTTCAATCAATATGGTTCAAACTATTTGCCCCTGAGCAGTGGAGCCGTGGTTTGCTTTCAAGCACTGCTTACAGCCTCAGGCTCAGGGCCAGGAAAACTTAGCCCCCTGAGTTCTTAATACAATTATTGTTTTCTCCATTATCTTGCAGGGGTGTTAATTTGCCTCCCAGTAATTAACTTCCCTCTGTGCTTGTCAGGAAGTTTAATCAATAACATGAGCAGATACACCAAGCTGCCATTCCTTCTGTGACCAATGCTCCCCTTCCAGCTCTTCCACCCCTGTGGAGGTGTCTCTGTTTTAATAAAATGAACAGGTGGGATGTGCATAATGTCTTTGGAGGGTCAGTGTCTAAATTGTTCCTGTCCTACTTCAGAAATGATGGTACAGCTGATATAATTGCCCCTGTTCCAAAACTAAAAGCATTAAACAACTCCTGCTGCACCTGGCAAATCAACTCATTAAAGTTTCACGTGGCACTGCACTCTGAGATGCTTCAAACACTGTGATGACATTGTAATAAGAGGAGGAGCAGAAGGCTTGATCTAATATAATTCTACTTATGTCCACCATGTACAGGACATAATGTAATTCCCTTCAAAGTTAGTGACAAAATCCCCTCGTTCTTGGTGGAATTCCAATCTGCCTTGGCAGCTTTGGGCTTGCTTTATTAAGAGTGATGTCACTCTGTGGCCTCTCTTTTCTTCTAGGGCAGTGTTGTCTGTTCTGATTCATAGCTTCTTAAATCTTCTCCTGGAACAGCTTAACACTGCTTATTTACTTCAATGTGTTTTCCAAGAACATTTTTCAGTTTCACTCATTCTCTTCCCTCCTTTATCCTCCTGTGAATCATTACATGTTTATTTACCCTATCCAGTTTTCAAACTGTAGGAGTTGCCAGCATGTTCAGCTGAGGTAAATGTTGGACTGACAGAGGTTATGTCTACATCTGCCCATAAGGAATATGTCTTATGCATTAAGTGAATTTATAGTTCTGTAGAAAGATAATAAAGGACTTTGGGACATCCATGTTGCAGGACTACTTCTAAACCACACTGAGGTCATAAAAATTTTCACCAAAAAAATCCAAAATAACCAGTAGATAAATTTTTGAGACATTTTCCTTGAAAGCTTACTTTGACTTCCAAGAGGCATCCCTTTGAAGGGCAGGGATAGAAACATTTTAAGGAGTAATGAACCAAAATCAAACCTGACAGGATGAAGGGAATGCCCTTCAGATGCTGGGACTTTCAGAGGCATCTGTGGAGTCTGGATTTTTGGTTTCTGGAAAGGGAACTTGCTGTCAAGGTCGTGTTTAGATTGCAATAAGAAACATGTTGCTTCATTGTAGGAAATGTGAGCCCTTCCAGGCAAGGTTATCTCCTGCCCAGCAGAACTTCTGAATTAATCCACAATTTATAGGATGATATTCTGGTTCCACTACCAATTTGGACTGAAATTATTTCACCTTTATGTGGCACCAGGACACTTTTCAGGCTTCTGAGAGGAGGATTTTTGTTTTTGTGTTTCTATAACAGGCTGACATTACTAGCACTAACTCCATAACATACATATATGTTTTATGTTATGTGGTTCTGATGTATTCTGTGATTCTGTGGTAGGTGTTAGATATGTGTATAAATATACAAACACATGAGTATATACATATAGATATGTATTATCTAACACCTATCATAGAACCACAGAATCATTAAGGTTGGAAAAGACCTTTAATATGACCAAGCCCAACCATCAACCAGCACCACCACCCTGTTGTCTAAACATTTTAAAAACACTTCCAGGACTGGTGAGTCCCACCACTGCCCAAGGCAGCCTGTTGCATACTTGACAACTCTTTCCATGAAGAAATTTTCCTTCATATCCAATCTAAATCTTCCCTGGTGCAGCCTGAGGCTATTTCCTCTCATCACTTTTAACATTTACATGAGGTTCCTCAGAATTATGTATATTAAGGACTGACCAGAGGATCTCTGTTCCCCACCAATTTCACCTCCACACTGACACTTATCCCCGTTCTTTCCTTCTTGCAAACTTCAGGGATGAGAGGAGCTGTCCTTGCAGCATTTCTCACTTCAAAAAGAAATCAACCAAACCACTCCCCCACCCTGCTCCAAATCTACCCCACTGCCAGAATCATCCAAATTTCCTTGCCTGAGGTTTCTGTAGCAGCTGGATTGTTTCACTTCAAATAGTCTGTCCAAAAGGAAGTGTGGACTTCCTTTCCTCCTTGAAAAACAGACACCATGTATTGCATAAAACACACATTTCCTCCCTTCCCTTTGTCCTTCAGAAAGTTTAAAGGAGAAATCTTTTGCTTTGGAGAAAGAAATATTTTAATTATCAGGAGTGCTGACTGATTTAGCCTAAATTGGAGGGAGAAGGGGAAGGAAAATTCAGATTTACTGTCTCTTCTCTAAAGAAATAAGGTTGTTTCCAGCTGCAGTCTTCTGCTTCTTTGAATTGGATTATTTTCAAACATATATTTCTTGGAACACAGCTGCTACTTCTTTGACAAATTGAGTAATGCATCATGAAGAACTAAAATTCATGGCAACATAAAAACAAATATATGTTCATTTTTAGCACTTTGTTTTCTCCAGGCTTCTGCATCATGGTGGGATATTTTAAAAAACATCTATCTTTTATAAATCTCTTTAATAACATCTACACAATATTGAGGCAGCACTTTATTGAACAGCAATCACATCCAACCATTTGAAATGTGGGTCCCATGGTTTATATCCTCTCAGACTTCCAGCTTTGTGCTTTCAGGTCCTGATTTACAGCTGACAATGGTATTTGACTTGCCATCATATTTATTGCCCTGATTAAAATTAAAAAAATATATTTTTATTGAATAGGATTGATAACATGGTGGTCACATTGGAGCAGCAACAGGTTTGCACAAACACTACAGTAAAATGTGTGATAAAATGGGAATTAGGAGATCTTTCCTTCCAGAACTCTCACCCCTTACATGAATTGCAGCTCCCACTGAGGACTCCAAAAAAGATGCATTTTCCTGGGGCAATAGGCAAAATTATTTTTATTATTTGTGACAAATGGCAACAATTAAATCTGGGGTCTGTTGTGCTGACTTTCCTATAAAGATATAATAAGAACCAGGCCTCTCTGAAGAGCTTGCAGTCTAAACAGAAAAGTCTGTTGAAGTGTAGCAGAGATTTATAGACAGGATGCTACAAAATCTAGAGACAGCTACTTTGAATAAACCAACCAGAAATAATCTTTCAGTAACTGCAAAATTATGGGGCTTTTTGTTGTTTGGTTTTGGGATTTTTGTTTAATTTAGTTTTTTTGGTTGGTTGGTTTTTGTTTATTTGTTTGGGTTTTGTTTGTTTTTGTTGGGGTTTTTGTTTGTTTTCAGTGTATATTTTTAGGAATGCAGTAAAGCACTTGACCTTCATTTTGAAACGTTTATTCATTTTTAAAATTTTTTACCTCATAACTTTGATGTTATAATATGAAACTTGACATAATGACAAACACTTGAAATAACAACAACAACAACATGAAGTAGACATAACAACAAAAAAATTTCTATTCCATCAAGGTCAAGGTGATTCAAAGCAAAGCAAAAGAGGAAAACTTTGCAATATTTCTTTTACAGGATTTCAGAGGAATTAGAGGCATTTGGAAAATTTTAGGAAATGTATAAAAATTTAAGATAACTTTGGAATTCTAAAAATCCTTTTACCTTTTCTTTTTTTTCTTTTTTTTTGCGCAGTTCTACTTAAGAGCCTTCTTGGTGGTGACATGAGTAGCTTTAGCAGCTTTCCTTGGCTGTTGTGTGTGATGAACTGGCAGTCTCCTTTCCAACTCCTAACCTGGGAGAAAAACCAGCCAGTATTTATATTAAATCATAGTCTTGTTTACAGCACCAGCAGACAATCAGCCCTGCAATGGGGCTGGCTGACTTTGCTGCTCTGTGTCACCTTTTCTGTAGGGAAATCAACTTCTGGAGCTACTAGCGATATTTCCTAAGGTTGTTTTTTTTTTTTTTTTCAAGGAGAGCTTCTGGTCTGAATATTCTTGTTGGTTCTGATTGTCACTGCTTTCCCTTATGCAATATTATCTGTTTATTTTGGCTTGCTGTGAGAAGGAATTGTGCCAAAGGAAGGCTGCAGTCCCATTAAAACCAGGTGTAGGCAAATGATTAGCAGAGACAAGGAGACAGGTTACTTTGAAGGAAAAACACCACAGGAATGAACTAAAACTGCAGCTGATTTTTTTTTTTTTAATTTAATGTAAAGTTGTGAGTTCCTTAAGTAGATTTTTGTCTGTTGAGTAGTAATCTGGAAAGCCATTATTACAGGCACATATTTCTGGAATATCATCTCATGGATGGGATGATGCTCAGAGGGGGAATGGCACAGCTGGCATCCATCAGGAGTCACACAGGGCTCAGGCCTGTGAGGAAAAGGAACAAATCCTATCTGAAAAGTGGTGGCAAGTTCAATACAGCCAGGGTCTGTCCCAGGACTTGTTCTCTTTACTTTCTTCAGCAATGACTTGGAGAAGCCCTCTCATCAGGTTTGCAGATGTTGCCAGTTTGAAGGAGTGAGGCAGAAATCTTGAGGGTCAGGGCTGGACAAGCTGGGGATCAGGACAACAGGGACCTGCTGAAGTTCAACAAATCAAAAGGAAAAATCCTGCTCTGGAAAGCAGAGCATCCATCAGCTGGGGCAGGAAGATGCAGGAAGGTTCCTGGGGCAGAGGAGGAAGAGGCCTATAGAACCAAGGCCACATTGTGGGTGCTACAGAGGAGGGACAGGAGATCAAGGAGGGGATTAGCCTCAGTGCTTTTTGGACTATGTTCAGGTGCTGCATCCAGTTTGGGGCTCCACAGTACAGGAAAGACACCAGGAAGCTGGAGTGTGGTCAGGGATGTCCTCAGAGTGGTGGGAGCTGGAGAAGCTGCCCTCAGAGGAGAGATTGGTCAGCCTTGGGCATGGAGACCTCAGAGAACTCAGAGCAGCCACCTTGTGTGCTGGGAGGGGAACAAGACCCAGGCTCTGTGGGCAGAGACAACAGGCATCAAGTGAAACGACAGATTCACACTGGGGATGTGGAGAAATTTGTTCTCCATGAAGGCACTTGAGCCTTGACTGCAGCAGATTCCAAATCCTGACTGGACCAAGGTCTGAGCAAGTTAATCTGATGTCAGAGTTGACATGCTGGAAGCACAGGATCATCTCTCCTTGGACTACACACTGCCCAAGGAAATAACAAGTCTGACTTAAACATCTGATCCCAGAATTCTGGTTTAAGAAGGGAGCTGGCTTCCAAAAGAAGCAGCGCTTTGTGCAGAGGAGCGAGCATTTGCATTTATTATCATGAGAGTGAGAAAAGATGAAATGCAGGGGAGAACATAAAGCTAATTTTGAAGCTGTCTGGAGCACTCTGGCTTGGAGCAGCACATCAGTCCATATCATTGCTTGTTCAGACTCATCACACCCTCAATATGGTAAAAACAACTTGGTTTTTGTTAGTTTGCCTTAATCCCACTGTAACATTTTGTCAGAGCCAAAGCAGAACAGTTTTTGCATGAGGTATTACTCACTTCTAGACTGTGATGGCAGAATTTTGATACCTCTAGAGCAAGTTAAAGAACTTGGCTAAAAAAGAGGATGTGTGTACAAATGACTGATGTAAAGATTTTTAAGGGAGAAAAATGTTTCCTTAGAGCCTCATTTAGAGAAATGACAAAACAGCCCATTACAATTGCTCTCTAATGGTAGATTTTGACATGATAATGTCAAAAAAGGGGTTTTCTCCTATATGCATATTTTTACTGAACTTTGTTAAATGAAAAAAAACCCCTAAAACCCAAATCCTTATTAATATTAGAAAATACATAGAGACTATATAAAATTGTGAATAGTATGTTTCAGTTAACAAAAGATTCTTACATTTTTTCAGTTATTGTCAGGCTGCTTTTGCCCAGAAAACATAATTGCTTTTTTAGGGTCTGAATAGTGTTAAAAAAATTAAAATTGATTTTGGGTAGATGATGTAATCCACAATTAGATAGGATTATATATTTACTGAAGCACCATCAAGTTGACATAACAACAAAAAAATTTCCAATGCTAAAAGTTTTGTTTCCATAAGATTATATTATTTCACTTGGGATAAAATGGCTCATCAGAAAATATGACATTAAATTAAACAACAGAATAATGCTTGATGGAATGACATCTCCCCAGAAACTGCCATTTCTGGAGACTGAGAGAAGGTGGCTGAAATTTCTTGTGGCTATGAAACAATTTTTTCCTTAGCATATCACCAAATGCAGATTCTTTTCAAACTGTGCTTTTTGTTGTCCAAAATTTTAAGTAGGTTTTCACCTCAATTATTGTCACATGTATGTTGTCATCGATTTCAGCCATAGTAAGAATCAGCAGAAAAAACAAAAACAAAAACAAAACAAACCCAAAAAACAACCAGTATTCTCTTTCCTTTGATAGAAATCCATGTCAAATTTGAATTTTTCTACTTATTTAGGAGTTCTGGTGCTCTATAAACACATCTCTGAGACCTCCCTAAACACAAGCCATAGCTCAAAGGAGCTGCTGTTTGATCCCCTGCTCCTGCTGGCCTGACTGCAGAGGCTCAGGCTCTTCCCTGCCCTTGAGCAGAGCAAACCTGGGCTGTGAGGAGGAAATTGCTCCAAAGTCCTTGGTCCTGAGCTAATCCCTGTTACACCGACTGGGGAAACAGTGCCTGTATGATTTAAAAGGAAATTTCAGGAATGACAGTTTCAAAGCTCAGTCCTGGACTTGCTCTGTTTGCTCTAAAGGAAATAGGAGACAAAAGTGCAGTGGTAAAATTTGGTATTTTTGTATTTCCGACGTGACATTGCTGTCAGATGTCAGCCTGCAGCACCTTTAATAATCTGGTGTTCTAAATCCATTGACTTCCAAGGGTCCCTCCACAAGGGATCTTAGGAAACAAGCCAACCCAGGACATTTTGGCAGCTTGGAGAAGTTCCACAAACCACTGAAACAAACAAAATCAGAAGTGTGCTGTGTAGGTGGGATAGTCTTGTAGCAAAATAGCAGGAAAAATCAAAATATTCACAGTATATCAGGGCTCCTGCTCTCTTCCAACAGAGAGCAGGTGCTGGAATCTGAAATGCAAGGAACTCTCAGAACTTTGGGCCTCTAAGCCAAAGCTTAGAATTAAACACAGTATTTGATCTGAGACCTTGGGAAAGGCTTCCAAACTCAGGTGCCAGAAGCAAGAATGTGGGTTTATAGTTTAAAGCAGAGTCATGTTAAGCTAAATAAAAGAAAGTTTAGAGTTTTAGAGTTTAAGATATAGAAATAAAAGTAGTTACAGAGGTAAACAAGGAGTTTAGAATGCAGTACTGTAGGTTTGTGTGTCATAATATAATTATCTATGAAAGCTTACACTGTAACATAAATCCATAAGAGGAAATATTTAAAGATTAGGTCAAAAACATGAATATCTTTGCTAGCAGTGTTTTATTAGTCCACAAATCCTTAAAAAGTCTTGTAACTAGGAGTTTTGTGACCTTCTGAACCATGTTATAATGATGTGAGCCAAACTCATCCTTCCTAATAATGTAAAAAATAAGAAAATAAACTGCATCATCAAAAACAACTCAGAAGCCCCATCTCTAACTCATTCAAAACTCCTTCAAAAGTAAAGCAGGCATAAAGCATGGCACCTTTTTCCCTTGTAGCAGAGCACTGCCAGGTCCTTGGGTGAGGTTTCCTGGATTTTTCTGGCCTTTGCCAGCTTTGCCTGCAGAGTGGAAACCACTGCACCCAGCCCTGAGCCCTGCTCTGACACCAAACAACACTGAGGATCCAATTTACATCTCTGCAGCTCTAGGTATTTCTCACAGCCTAAATATGTCTGATATTCACCTGATTTCAGCAGGAATGTTTGCTCCCATTATGATATTTCTCATTTATTCTTTCCCACTGAAATATGGGATGCCATTTCCATCTCCAGGCACTGTTGACACAAGGAAGATTTACTGGCAGAAAGGAGAAGTGAAAAGAGACACAACCAGCCAGAAAATGAACTTGCTTGACCCATCACTGCATATAATGTTTTACCTTTTTTACCTTATTTGCAATTAGTTAAGAATATATAAAATCATATTGCATGTGCTACCCACATAAAAATAAAAAAGAAAATGCTGTAATCAGATTTTATGTGGTATCAAGAATCATAGTCTGTTTTTTTGGGTTGTCCTGTGCAGGGCCAGGGGTTGGACTCAATGATCCATGTGGGTCCTTCCCAGCTCAGGATATTCCCTGATTTTATGAATTAAAGTATCAATTTCTATGGCCCCTGGGACTGTAATACTGGCTGTTAATCCTCAGGAATGGCTGGCACCGTGTGTTGATTAGAGTGTAATAGTTTAATCATCTCTCAGTGTTAGGAGTTCATGTTGTAGTTTCACAGATCATGAAATGTGTCTGTTTAAGATATGGGCACATTATCTTCTTTTTTTTTTATTTTTTTATTTTTTTTATGCAGCAGGCACTGTGTAACCATGCTCATTTTATCTCTGTCTCTCCTTCACCTGCATTATGGAGCTCATTAGCAGGATCAGACAGGGCACAAGGGTAGTCAAAGATGATGTTTATTACAGGGAGAAAAAACCATTTTCTGATTAGAAATGCTGTTGCATTGCAAGTTGAGGAGTGTAAACCTTCCTTATCACTTCCAAACACTGCATGGAGCAGTTGTTAGCTGTAGAGATTAGTGCCATCGAGCAGAGGACAGCAAAGTGACAACATTCCTTAAATACATGGTTAGAGCAATGTGAGGGCTGAAAAGCATCTTCTGAGCCTGTTGTTTCCTCAGGGAGTTGCCTTTGTTTTGGCTTCATCAAGCCCATTTTAAAGAGCTTTACCAGTGCCTCAGAGGAACAGAAGGGAAAAGAGACATTAGGAATTAAGTAGGTAGTCAATAATGTGGCTTTGGGATCTCATCCCCCCAAATGTGCCAGAGTATGTGTTTATATACATATATATCCTCATTTCTCTAAATCTGGCAGAATTTATCTGGTTTTTACAAGCTGCAAAAGGATTTGCTTTGTATCAGCTCAGTTAACCTTACTTCCTATTACTTTTTTTGTTTAAATGACCATTTTTAATATTCTTAAGTGTTTAGACTTGGAAGGCTTTACCAAGCCAATGGGACAAGGCAGACACAACCTTCTGGCACACCTTCTGTGCAGACCTGGGAGGGACTGAGGGCTGGGAAGGGCAGTGTGAGGATGTCACTGAGCTCAGGAAGGAACAAAACTCCCTGGCACTGTCTTTGAGCTGCCAGTGAGTCAGTCATTCCTTTATTCTGGCCAGGAGGATGCGCACTGGAAATCATTCCAACTACACACGTCCATTATGAGACTTTGCACATTCTATACACTTGTAGAAAGCAAAGAATTATTTGGTTCTACATTGCACAATTCTTTTCATTAGTTAGTGTGTGATCTTCTATTGGATATTGATCCCTTTGCCTTTCATGCTCATTTGGTCCAGCTCTGGGGTTCCCTTAGCATTCTTCTCTCAGAGAGGGTGTCTCCAACTGTCTGCCTGTCCCCAGGGAGATCGTCATCAGATTAATGTCTAATTAATATCTGATTACCTCTTCCATACCTTCTAGATTCCCAGCATGTAAAATTTAAAATCCCACACCTCCAAAAGTCCCTTTTTGTTTGTTGAAGCTTATCAGGCCCTGCCCAGCCTGACCCAAAGCCTTGGTGGTTTAAAGATTAAAACAACAACAGAGCCCAGGTCCCCTCCCCCTTGGCAAAACCCATGACTAAAGTTGCTTAAAACTAAAAAAGAAAGTTATGGCATTTCCAACAAGGAATTAGAAGTTGGTAAAGATTGAACTGAGCTCTGAGCAAGCTAATCTAGAGAAGGTATCTGTCATTGCAGTGGGGGTTGGACTAAATGTCCCTTCTGACCCAAATTATTCTCTAAGGTAGGAATAATTATCACTTGGGAAGGAGAAAACATATCTATCCCAAAACTACACTAAGATTCACAGAGATACTCATGTGGTAATGTAGAATTTATTAAATATTCCCATTAATTCAAATTGTTAGCTGTACACCCAGGAATGGACATTCCTGCCAGACAGACGATAAAAACCAGCTTAGACAAAATTAAGGAAGGGAAAGAGCAAAAGATAAAAGGCTCCAAATAGTTGATAAGATAAAGAAACAGTTCCTTTCCCTCATGCCCTAAGGACAGCACAGGGGCTGTGCAAAGACAAAGGCATGAGGGCAAAATGAACAACACATTCCCACAGGAATGATTAAAAACATTTTGTTAAACATAAAATCATCATATGTGCCCCTTGATTTTAATTTTCTACCTTCAAGAAGATCTTTCAATGTGTTTTGTTTTGTTATGAGTCATCACCCATCACAGAAAATACTCTGCTGAAGTGGGACTGTTGTAGTCCATCACTGCCCTGTGTCCTTCAGGATGTGCTCAAGGGTCACTACAGCTTATTTACAAAAGATCTTTTTTTTCTCCATCCATGAAAAAGAAAATATTTTTCCTGCTTTGTGTAGAAATGTTAAAAAACCTAAATTAAATGTAACCAAAAGACTTGATAACAAGGATGTTAATGGTGTATTCTTTGATGTGAGTGGACATTTTCCCCAATCTCCCATGAGCAACCCAAAATGACACCCATGTTAAATATTATGATTATTTTTGTTTGAGGAGGGAGGGTACTTCAGGCAGCAGGATCTTTGCTTGCACATAGTCTGCTGAAATATAAACCATCCAAAAGGAGCATCTGGCAGGGTGAAAGCCAAACTGTGGGATGAGTAACTTCATTGCAGGAACAAGCTGAAAGAAAAAAAGGATTGTGAAGGGTGGGAGGATGGCAGCAGGCAGAAGGGCAGGCAGGGAAACATACTGATATACAAAAACAAGAAAGAAAAAGGATAAACATGTGCATTCAAGTGTGCCACTCACTCTCACATATTTACCCAGTATTTGGAGCCCTTTTAATGGTAGTTTATTTAGGTTCAGAAGTTATACATCATTCTACTTATGGAAACAGACTCCTTAATTCATAAAACTCTGTTAATAAGATTCTGTCTACATATCTTTTGTGGACTGAGCTACCAGAACAAGTCACAAAGCATGGCATGTTACAGTAACAATGTGACCTTGTGATTGAAGAACTCCTTTCCACCACTTTAGAGACAAAAAAGAAGTTATGGGAACATTTTTGAAGTGTCATAAAATTTTGAAGTACCATAAAATGCTTTGAAAGGCTCCATTTTAATTGTAAATAGTTATGAAAGTCTAATTTAATGGCTTGTGTCGGGTGAAATAACATATATATAAGAGCAATGGCCTGTAAAATGACATTTACTTGCATGTCCTAAGTATTGGAATATACTTCTTTTAAGACAGTTTCTGATGTTCTTCAAATGAGTCAATAAACATTGATCATTAAATGCACATTTGCTTTCAGATCCCAGATTTGAAGGTAAGAAACTCTGATTCTTATTTAATCTTCATATTACCCAGGTTGAGAAATAAGGACAAAGCTTGTATTTGCTTTAATATTAATTTTAAAATTATATAAATATTGGATTTTGCTGGCTTTATTCTAATATTACCAATAAAAATGTAGTCACCTTTCTAGTTTGAAATAGCTAAAATGCTCAATTTTAAAATTTCAAAAGATTGAGTTTACGAAAATTGGTTCGAGAAAAAAACAAATTAAAAGTTAATTTCTGCTGCAAGAATAACATCGCCACATAATTAAAGACTATTAATTATTTTTTTTTTTTCAGATGAATTCAAATTATTTATGAAGAGGCTGCCTATGAATTATTTCCTGAACACATCTGCTGTGATGCATTTGTGGACAATGGATTCTAATTTCCAACGCCGCTACGAGCAGCTGGAGAGCAGCATGAAGCAACTCTTCCTCAAGGCCCAGAGAACGGTGCACAAACTCTTCAGCCTCAGCAAGAGGTGCCACAAGCAGCCCCTCATCCGCATGCCAAGGCAGAGGTAAGTGCCTCGTTTGAAAAGAGAGGTGACTGCTAAGGAGGGCAGGAACCTCCCCTGAAAGGGAAAATATAAACCCACTCCCTCTGAATTATTATTATTTTGAAATTAAAAAGCTCTCAGGCAAAAATATGGGAATAAGAATAACAGTTCTGTACTAGGAAAATTAAAAATACAAATGCAATAGTACAAACAAAGGAAAAAAAAACAACCACTGGTAGAGTCGGAATAGGGCCTGACACCCTGTGGGTCAGGGTGGTGGCAGCAGTCTGTGAGAAATAGCTACTCACTTTTCATAGTTGAGGAAGGTTTATTGAGCCTTATAAAAAATACAACAGAAGACTGAATAAAGAAAAAAGGTTATGGCGCTGGGAGGAAGAAGATTCTCCCTGCCATGTGCTCAGCCCCCTCACAATGGAGGTGTTACCCTTTTTAACCCTTTAACCCCTCCCAAAGTTCTGCCCATCAACCTCTTTGCTGTCCGGTGGTGGAGATCTCCTCCTCAAATCCTCATTGACAGTCAGATGTCACCACAGTAACAAGCCAGCGCTCCCAGATGTCCCAACTCCCCTTGTCCCTTGATAACCAACATAACTATAAATCTACAAACTTTTCTTAATCTATATACATGATATTTGTCCATTAATTGTGAGAGTCAATCATCCCATTACTCATCTATCACAAGTCCCATCCCACGGGGGCTCAGCCCTCCTGCAGTGCCAGCTGTGGCTCTGCTGGAGCAGGGATCCTGCACAAGGGGGGAGTTTTCCTCTGCAGCTCCAGGGCTGCTGGAGATGGGCCTGGGCTCCCTCTGGCAATGCAGGGCAGCAGAAGCTGCTCCTCTGGCAATGCACTGGGCAAAGGCTGCTGGGCTGTCCCAAAGCTCAGATTGGATCCAGGTAGGAATGCTTGGCTCCTCCCCTGGGCGGAGCATCTCCCCATGGGATGATGGGATTGGATCAGCCCTGCAGGGACACTCAGTGGCCATGGACAGAAGATAATTAATAATTAATGGCCCATCAACAGAAGATAATTAATAATTAATGGCCCATGAACAGCAGAGATCTCCTGGAGGGAGGATTGGCTGTGGGAGAGATAAAGAAAACTGCCCAATGAACAGAGGAGAACTGCCCCACCTCTGACAGATGGGGATAGAGCACACACCCTCAGCTAAACCTGAGACAGTAAGGAACATTCTATGAAATCCTGAGAAATCCAAACGTGGCACTAAAATCTCAAGGTTGTGGATGTGGGAATGGTACAGGCACAGGGTGCAGTCCTTGTGTTTGTAGGAGTTGAACAATCCCAGTTTGCAATATCACTCTGTTCCTGTTTTCCTAAATACAATGGGAAAGGTCAAAATAAATCCTGATTTGTTTGTGACTATGTAGGATAGGAGGCAATTTAGATGTGACATGAGCACAGATTCATCATCCCATTTGGTTTGCCTGTTTTACAGAGCCATGTTTTCCATGGCACTTGGCCAGGTGTAACAGTGCCAAAGAATTGTGTACAGAATCCTGAATAACTGCTCTGGAGCAGGCAAAACTGTTTTAGGAACTTTGTGGGTCATTATACAATGTATACTACACACAATTGATTTCTCGTCTTGTTTGTCAAATATGAATTAGATTGCAAAGGATGCCTGAGGAAAGAAAATAGAAGAGTTTCAGTCCTTCCTAGAAACAGAGAGAGATCCTGAAAGCCAGCTAATCAAATCTACATTAGCATAAAGTGGGTATACTTGATTCCTGGTCGAAAATTGCTTTGTTGAAATTAGTGCAGTGACACTACAGTAAATCTGAAATGAATGAGCTTTTAAGGACATTGTTCTTCTGAGCACAAGCATTGTGGGACAGTCCAGTGACTCCTGCATTTAGCACGTTTCTCCATTGATTTTAAAGAAATCTAGTTTAGGTTCAGTGTTCCAGAACTGCCAGGGATACTTTACACTCCTCTGCTTTCCACTCTGCTGTTGCAAGCTCAAGCACCATCAATTCCTCTTTGCCTGTCAGTGGCCCTCCCGCTTCTTTCAGGAGGCTGTGCTTGTAGCTTTCACGCTCCCTTTCTTCTACATATTGTGCTTTGTGCTGTGATCTGTTAGTTGAAACCAAAAATTCACTCGTGGGGTCATTTCATGATTAGAAAACATTCTGCCAAGAGAGGTTATGTAATCACTGCAGAGCCTCGCATCCTCTCGGGTTTGTCTTGGCCATGACCTGAATGAGCAACCTGCAAAGAGATAATTCACCATGAACGACTTCTGCAGGAGCCCAGAGCTTCTTAAAACACAAGAAACAGTCCAGACTCACTTCTCCCCCCACCAAAGCTGAATATAAGAGATTCAAATAATTTAAAATAATTGGGTCTTCTAAAATAACCTCTGTAGGGCTTTGGAGCAACATTTGGTTGCCATAGATAATGGCAGTGATAAAGATGAAGTGAGATATGTAAAATTGCAAGGATTGATCAAAACACATCTTTCTTGTCATATAAAGGATTTTTTTATTTCAATGCAGAACTTGCAACTTCATGATTTCTTTTTCAATATAAAGATGTGACACTGTGCCAAAAAGATGTTGACAGGCAGGGAAAGGTCCAGACAAGGGCCACAAAGATGATCCTAGAAGAAGAAGCTGCCCCATTAGGAAAGGATAAGAGACTGTGAGAAAAGAATTATTTCCATGTTCCATATTTAAAGAGGGACACAAAGAAGATGGAGGCTCCCTTTTTGCAAGGAGTCACATGGAAAAGATGAGAGGAAATGGGTGCAAGGTACTGCTGGGGAGATTCTGAGTGGACACAAGAGGAAAATATTTCACAATGAGAGCAATCAGTCACTGGAATGACCTCTCCAGGGAAGCAAGGAGCTCCCCAGTGCTGGACAATTTTAAAATGCAGCAGGACAGGGTGCTGGACCGACTTTTCAAGGCCATGCTTTTACCAAAAATGTTGGACCAAATGATGCTTGAAATCCCCTCCAACCTGAAGGTATTCCATGATTCTGTGACAGTAAATGTTACCAGCAATCTGTCTGCCTGTTCTACAGGGAGTTGCACCAAACTTTCACAGCAGTTTGATTTTGCACTGCATCTCAAACTCAGAAATAACATCACTTACTTTTGAGTTAATTATGTCTCATTTTAGTGACTACTCTGAAATTTTTTCTTGTCACTACAGAGGGAGATAGGGCGTATGATGTAGTGATGAGCAACAGATGACTCAAATATCAGTGTTAAAGCAGGCTTGGGAATACTTTGCCAGTGGGATACATTTGCTAAAAGAGACAATTTTTAAAGGTTGGATTCCATCTGACTATCTGGGAAAATTGCCTTCTGACATCCAGGCCTTTAAGGCTGATAAGTAGAGCTTTAAAATAAGAAGTAAGGGGAAAAAGGTCAAAAGAAACTGGTTTAATGTCCAAGCTGATTTAAAAAAATCTGATAGATCAAGATAAAGTATTGGATAAAAGAATATCAGTGGTGAAAAGACCAATGGTGAGAAAGAAAACAGGACCTTGACAGAATAGTTTTCAGATATTCCTTGTGATGAGAATATACCCAATCCAGATGAAATACTGAATTTTTGATACTTGCCAACAGGTAAGTGAATGTCAGTGTAGAAAGAATACCTGAGTAATGCCATGGAGAAATAGGAACCCATTGCTCAGGCTGTAACATCAAACATTTCAGCAGACAGTGAGGGGAATAAGAGAACCAAACCCCAGTACAATTTTTTTTGTGTTCAAGAGAAGATAGAAATAAAAGCCAGAAAAACATCTTTGTGATCTTTAAGGTCTCTTTCAGCCTAAGCCAGTCTGTTATGACTCTGTGTGCCATGCACTGTCTAGGCTTCAAACAAACAAGAAGGAGAATTGGAACAAAATGCCATTTTTTCCATGGCTTTCCAAACAACTCCTTCAGGTTAGTGTTTGGGCTCTGCTATTGGGTGAATTTTATTTTGGAAAGAGAAATTAGTTTGAGTTAATGGAGATAGAAATACTATTTTTATTAGTTTTGGGCAGGTATTCTCTCAGATACAGATTAAAGAGGCAATGCTTCAACTTTTAATAAAGGTCATGGTGTTGGCAGTGAGTAAAACCAGCTCCGCTAATGTTTAGTTTTACACTGAATTTCACTAATCAATAGAATATATGTAAAAAGGATTTTTCAAGGGATATCTCGAGAATGAGGGTTGGTTTTCCATGAAACTGGGAGGTATGTCCTCAAAGTTTAATGTAATTCATGAAAACTTTCTCTGAGACTGGAGTTTTATAGGGATTTATCAATGCAGTCTGCCAGAAATCATTTGGTCACGCCTGAAGGAGCTCCTGCATACGGTCAAGGTTATCATTAATTACTGAAAAAAATCATCTCTTTTCTCTAGCTACAAGATTTCTTTCCTGAACATGAAACAAATCATTGCCTGATTGTTTTAAATGGGACTTAATTAATGAGTTACACAGAATTGCTTGCAATTTCTTTCATATTTCCTGAAGACCAAGCCACTTAGTAATCATAATACTAAATTACATTAATATTTTAATTTTCTAGTCCTGAAACCAAAATACCATTGAATCCTCTTCTAACATCATTGTTCACAGCAAAAAAAGACTCAATTAACTTGCAGGTTAAAGAAACTAAATTTCCATGTCTCCTTTTTGGACATAGTTTCTATTCTTCTGCTAGAATAAAGTACAAATAGTTTTTTTTTCAGTTTGCACTCAGGGTCAGAACAATTTACTGTACGACTTTTGTGTACAGTGGGGGTGGGCCCAGGATTACAACTTTTATTTTATTCTGTTCACTGCAAATCTTTTCATGTTCCAGATGTTCTGCCCAGCTTTTAAGCTTGCTTTCATTAGCATGAAAAAGATGTTCGGTCCTTTTCCTGAAAGTCAGATCATGCTAAGATACATCAAACACCCTTAGATTTCCATTGTGGCACTGCCAAGTGTAACTTTTAAAATTCACCTCAATTAATCAATCAGTCTGTAATCAGTGGAGTATTTCCTGGTTGTCTGAGTTCAGCAAAAAAAAATACCAACTAAAATACAAAACCAAAGAAGTTTCTGTGTAGGCAATCTGCACCCATGTTGTGTGTAAAGGATGGGCTAATAAAACATTCAATTTCAAGAGATAAAGAGAAAAGATTAAAAACAATGCACTCTGAAAAAGAAATGTGTTCCTCAGAGTGGTACTACCAGGTGAGCGTCTCCCTCCATGAATTTCAGGCTCTGCTGCCTCAAGAGGCTGAAGTGATTATTTCCAGTATGTTCTCATTGCACTGACACCTCAGCCTTAAAAACATGGACTATTCTTGTGTTCCCTTGGGCAGAGACCCCTGCATGCAGCAATTGCTATCCTACCTGAGGGCCAGCTCCTGCTGCAGCCTCCATGCAGGAAAATATCGTTGGGAGATAGCACAGTGCACTTTGCTTTGCAGAAATGTTGTTGAGTGTTGTAATGTTATAGCATATATAGGGGTTCCATATTATTGTCTCCTTATCACAAAAGTTCCATACCTCCTTGGTGTTTCTTATGGGCAGCTCCTCAGAGCACTGACTCTTCTTCCCAAAGCAGCCACTAACTCCAGTTCCCTTCTCACCCACCCACCCCACTCTTCTATAGCTCTCTTCTTCTCATTGGGTACAGCTGTGGCCTGTTAAAGTCAGGCCTGTTCCTAATCTTTGATAATTGGCCCAGCTGAA
Organism: Molothrus ater; assembly: GCF_012460135.2. Taxonomy (NCBI): domain Eukaryota; kingdom Metazoa; phylum Chordata; class Aves; order Passeriformes; family Icteridae; genus Molothrus; species Molothrus ater. The sequence goes on from NC_050486.2 coordinate 5,437,580, forward strand.
ACTCCTTAGGGGTGAGATTACTTTCTACGCTATCTTTATTTTCTTATATTCCATCCCACTACAGTTGAGAGATAGCACAGTATATTTTGCTTTGTATGAATGTGGTTGGGAGATGGCACAGTGCATTTTGCTTTGCAGGAATCAGCAGGAGGTGTAAAATACAGATGGGAGGATGGTTGGACAGCACAAGGAGCACAGCACATTTGGTTTGCAGGAATCAAGCTAAGGTGTAAAACACGTATGTGCCCTGAGCTCATCTGGTGCATTTCTGGGTTAGGGGTATGAGCTGTGAGGAGTGATGGTTAATCTTTGGAGAGGATTTGTTGTGGAGTGCATCCACCCTGAGAAAAGGACTAAACTTGGCATTTAGTCCAAGCTCTGGATTCCAGCAGCATCTTCCTCAAATGAGGTCAGAAAGTGATGTCCTACTCACTGGGTGAGGGCAAGTTTCCTCACAGGCTTAGGCTGAGCCTGCTGGCTCACAACCCCACTGGAGGGTGACATCTGTGAGCCATCTCTCACTCCAACATCACCTTCAGGCTGAACCTTTTCATTTGAACCTTTTCATTTGTCAAAGAAAAAAATTAGTGGAGGGAATTAGTAAATGGGAATTAGTAAATATCAACTGTACTGCACTTGGCCACTGCAGCTCACATGTAAGAGGTGAAACAGCAAGCAAAGGTGTGGTCATACAGTTGTGTTCTGGGGAGGGAAAATGGATTTTCTTTCTGTTTTGGTGGACACAGCAGTCAGGTTTAATTCCAAATGCAATGACTGTGCTGAGAAACTGAACATCCCAGGAACAGAAGACCTGATTCTACCTTTGAATTGCTGGCAGTGAAACCCCTGGTGTGAACCAGAGCTAGGGGTGTGCTGGCACTCACATCCACCCAAACCATGGAACCAAAGGGAGAGGACTGGAACCTCTGTGCTTGGGAGCATTAAAAGAAATATTAACTGTCTGGGTGGAGAAGAAGAATCTTCCCTTTCCCAAACACTTTTAAAGAAGGACAGCAATTATTTCCTCTGATTTGCTTTAATATCCAACCACTTGTGAAAGAGATGGAAGAGAGGGGAAGCTTTCATTTCTTCCTTCAGAAGTGCCAGTTTATAACTTGGTTTCATTCCTTTTGTGTCATTCAAATGGGATCCTTCACTAATCATCCTTTTAAGTGAGTACACTCAGTACAGGACATTATTGTAGGTATGAACCTTATCTGTATGCACTTTAAATAATTTCGTAATGAAAAAGCATCACTTAAAGGTCTAATTTAATCAGCACCATCTGTGATTTAATAAAGATATAAACAGAAATATGAAAAGAGAGAGGTAATGTAAATACAGTAATAAGTCAGTGGGAAAAAATTGCATCTTCCTTGCATAATAACTAAATGGAAACCTGGTGCAATAAGCTGCAAATGAAGATTATCAGCATCTCAAGTAAATAAGAATTTCAGTTTTAGAACACCAAGGTATGGCATGTGCACATAAAAGCGTGGTGTTTTGAATAGAATGTTAGTATTTGAATTTTTGAAAAGACTGGATGCTTAATATTACCATATAATTTAAAGTGAAGGTGATAATTATATCAATAGTTCAGCCACTTTTTAAAAGGATCTTATTCTGGTAACAGAAACTGAAGACAAATACAGATGAAACTTCTTAATAACTTTAAAAAATATTTTAACATATGAAACCCCCTATTTCTGGAAGGAAAGCAGCCTCATGTTTGAAGCATGTTCTTATCTCCATGAAAGTTATTTTTTTTAAAGAAACATACTCTGAAGCTAATGTAGGCTTAGAAGGAGTTCATCACTAGAGGCAGTGCATGGCTACATCAAACAGAAGAGTTTCAGAAAGAATTTTTAAAATCAGATTTTTTCCTGGAATTTCCCACAAAATGCACCACATGCAGCTATGAAAGAAGGAAGAGACATGAATTTGCATTTTCTTGTTTCTCTCTTATTTTTGAATTTCACTTAGCAAAATATTCACATGCCCTAGAAGCACAACAAGGTCTGAGTACTCTAAAAACACTTGGGTGAAGGGGATTTTTGTTTTGGTCTTCTCTTCAGCCCATAGGCAGAAAAACAGATTTAAAATAGATTTTTTTTTGACAGCATCTGTAAACACAGTCCATCAGAACACTGAGGCCTGGAAATCTGTTTCCTTCAGAACTTTCCAGAATGAAATACATAAGAAATAAAGGGGATAGTGCAGGTTAATCCAATTCCCTCAGGATGTAATGCAGGATTAGCTCCTTACATCCCAAAGTTGTTTATCAGCTACTTGAGATTGCTTTGCTATAAGTGTAATTGATTCATGGGCACAACATTACTAAGGAATAAAATATTCCACCAAGGAATATTGGAACCGCAGAGTTCAAGATATGAAAGTTTCTCTGTGCATCACACAGAGACTTTTCTTCTTAAAGAGCATTTGTGGCACTAGATGTTAGGGGAAAAAATCTAATTATCCATCACTTAGCAGGCTGCTGGAGTGAAGGTGAGCAGTGAGTAGAGAAAAAATGATGTTTTAGAAAGGCAGTGAAACACAGCAAAAGCTCCTCTAGATGGGCTGGGTCTAACATAAATGATTCTTCTGAATATTAAGTGCTAAATAAACAGTATTTTGTCTGCTTTCAGAACATCTTTACTAGAGGACAAGGATCACAGAGATGTTTCTAAACAAAAGTGGTTCTGAGAAAAATGTGTTGCCATTATTAGCATATTTATAAAAAAAAAAGAAAAGATTTTTATTTTATCTGCTTCAATTAAGATATTGCACTTTAGTCAAATGGATGTCAAAAATGGATTTACAAATTTTAATGGTTTTAAAACAATTAAAAAATATCAATGTTTCAATTTTACGAATTTTAATGGGAGTCAAAAATGGATTTACAAATTTTAATGTCAAGGAATGCCTGTCCAGTGGAAATTTAGATTGGATGTGACACACTAAGTGCACATCTGAAAGTCACATGCCACAGACAAGGAAGGTGATGAGATGAAGTGTGAGAGATAAAAGGAAGGTCAGCTTGGTAGTGGCTGCTTTACTAACCCGAATACTAAGTCTGCATCTGTTCTCAGAGGAAATAAAATGATCTGCTTGGAGGTGATACCTTTAATTGGATTGGGGATTAGAGTTATTTAAAACTAACGTGACAGACATGAAAATATGATCTGGAGCCCTGCAAATAAGAGGTGTGATAACAAGGAGAAGCAGAGATAACTCTTGTGTACAGATGTGTTTTCACACATGGTTCAGGAGCTGTATACACACAGGGCACCTGTCCTTGGAACACCTTTCCTCTCAAGGAGATCTGGGGTTCTGATGGAGCAGCTCATTATTGCACATTCAGAGAGGCTGCTCTTGACCACCTGTTACCCATCAAAATTTTTCCAGCTGCCCCTCAGCTCCACTTTTGGTATTTTTGATAAATAGCAACATTAGAATGAAGTCATTTCACCGTGTCAGACAGTGAATTGAGTAGAGGGTTTATATTGATGTCACAGGGCAGGAATATTCCTGCTTTGGAAACACTATATGTGCAAGATGTGCAATGAAATCACATTTCCACACCAATGTTTTGTCCTTTTCAACTACAAACAACTTACCAGTGCTACTGTCCCCTAAAAGCAGTGTTTTGGCAATCATAGTTTACATTTTGCCACAGAATGTAAAGTAAGATTCATCTGACATGAAACGTGTTACACCAATGCAGGAAGATATATGATTTAATGACATTGAATATATGATAAATGATATGATACTGATTTAATACTGCAGGGTGCTGAGTTACACCTTGTTCTGAGACTTGCAACACTAAAATATGATTACTGAATCACTGACCACATGGCAAACAGCCCATACTTTAAAAGGACATAACAGATGTGACTTGTTATCACAAGTCCACACATTAGCTGTGACTGCTGGATTTTCAGGCAACATTTCAAAGGAGCCACTATTCAGAGGTGCAACAGCAGAACATGACTGAAGGAAATCATCTGTTCAAGGAGAGTGGGCCTTGTGGGCTCAGTTCTGTGAGTGACAGGGTGATAGGAACTGAAATCACACACTCTGAACATGAATTTCCTCTCTACGGTCCAGTTCTGAGAAAGTGGAAAGCTGGGCTCAGTTTCCTCTTCTCCCTCATGAACCAGTTTCTAGAATGTTCATTTATTTCAGATCTGCTGACACTGGTAGCAAAAAAAATTTGCTACCACTTCAAATTGCCTCTGTCCCTTCCATCTAACAAAACATCTCTTTGTTTCTAAGCCAAAGGTCCAAACTTCTCTTTTTTTTTTCCCCAGGCAAATTTTGTAATTCAATTGATGCAACCAACCTGAAAACTTGAAAAAAAAATTAAACACAAGGTGCTTAAAATAAAATTTTATTTTTATAGACATATGGTGTTAAAAAAATCAAGAAAAACATGGGTTAAGAAAAAGCTGCTAAAGAATTTCAGCTATAAAATATGCAGCACGTTTAATACCCAGTGTAGGTGCACAGTACTGAAGATCTTGCTTTTGGCCTTTTGGCTTTTACTGTGACCAAACTGCTGTAAAGGACTTTTCCTCAGGCCAGATTTAAAGACATCTTCATCACCTATCCACATGAATCACTTGCACAGACAACATCAGAGCCAGCACTGTGGTGACTCACAAGGCTTGGAAGTCTACACTTTAAAATAATTACTTGACATGTGGATAGATGCTGGCACACATTTCTGGGCTTGGCAGCTCCTGTTTGCCCCTGGCCTGGTGACCATCTGTGTTTGCAGCCATGGCATGTGACAGGGTGGCTATGAGCCTCTCTGGACAGCACCCCAGCCCCTTCTGCACGACAATGTACTCCCCAAATGCAGCTGGAGGTCAGGGAAGGACACCAGAGGGAGATATTGGATCTTGGAGCACCCTGGGCTTCAGGCTGTCCCAAGTCCAGAAAGTTTTAGTGTTGTCCAGATTTGCTGTGTAATAACAGCATACTTGAACAGGGAGGTTATAAAATCTACCATAAGGGCATATCTTTTCTCGTCTAGGAGTTATTAAGTGAGACATGTACAAACTAAGTAAAAATGAGCTTTTTCTTCAGCATCACCACAATATAAGGAATATCTAAAGCTGTTGCAGAGCATCCAAAGGAAGGCACGAGGATGGTGAAGAGGCTCGAGGTGAAGCCGTGTGAGGAGCAGCTGAGAGAACTTGGTCTGCTCAGCCTGGGGAGGAGGAGACTGAGGGGAGAGCTCAGTGCAGTTACAGCTTCCTTGGGAATGGGACAGGAGGGACAGACACTGATCTCTGCTCCCTGGGACAGGGACAGGGCCCAGGGAATGGCTGGAGCTGGGCCAGGGCAGGGTCAGGCTGGAGCTCAGGGAAAGGCTCTTCCCCAGAGGGTGCTGGCACTGCCCAGGCTCCCCAGGGCATGGGCACAGCCCCAAGGCTGCCAGAGCCCCAGGAGGGTTTGGACAAAGCTCCCAGGGATGCACAGGGTGGGATTGTTGGGGTGTCTGTGCTGGGACAGGGGTCTGGATCCATGATCCCTTTGGATCCCTTCCAACTCAATGTCTTCTGTGATTTTGTAGTCAGGAATCCTCTGTGGATCCACCAAATTCCCTCAGTCTACAGCCAGCACAGTCACCCAGCCTGGCCCATGTCTGATCTCCCTCATTCTCTGTTTCCCTTGTGTCCCTTCCTGGGGACAGCCAGGGTGTTTGTCACAGAGGGGTCCCAGCCCAGGCTGCCACCAGCTGCTGGAACATAAACACTTCTCTGGGCTGTGCTGTTTGAAGGAAAAATCCCTCTCCTCTGTGGGGAGGTGGTGCTAATGCAAAGCACTGGAAAGCTTTGACACAAGTGCAGAGAAAAGGGGGGATGAAGGCTGGACTTGTACTTGTGGGGTGGGGGATATTTTCAAGCATATCCATATTTCAGACAAAGCCTTTCATTGCTCCGATGCCTCAATTTGACAACGAGCTCTGTGCTTGTCAGGTCAGGTCTGTCAACATTGAAAATGAGCTTTTCATGATCAGAATCAGAAAAAAAATCTTAGTTAAGCAAGTGGAAGAACTGTGAGACATGGAAATGGACAGAGACTAGTGAGTGTCTGATATTCCTCACCTGGGATAAGTCATACTGAATTTACTTTCCGAGACTGCTCACAAGGTGAGGTGCCATCTCCTCAAGGGGCATCAAACACCATTCTTTAACCTTCAGGGTTGTGCCCCAGATCATCTTATAGGAGGACATAGAGTTGCTTTGAATAGATAAATTTGAAGATAGAGTTGCTTTGAATAGATAAATTTGAAGTTTCAGTCCTGAAGATGATGGGAATTTCAAGCCTTTGACTTTTAAAAATACTTTGTAAAGTACTGTAAATGTGTATCTGACTTGTTTATAATGTGCAATGTGTACTCTTTCATTCTTTATACATTTATAAATCAATCCTTGGCTTCTAACATGCAGAATGCACAAACCCCATTGTTATGGACTTTCAAAAGCCATATTCCTGGGAGCAAGATCTGTATCTGGCTAGTATATAAGAAGATTAGATAAAAGAAATAAATTCTCCCCTGTGAGGGTGGGCAGGCCCTGGCACAGGGTGCCCAGAGCAGCTGTGGCTGCCCCTGGATCCCTGGCAGTGCCCAAGGCCAGGCTGGATGGGGCTTGGAGCAGCCTGGGACAGTGGAAGGTGCCCCTGCCCATGGCAGGGGTGGCAGTGAGTAAAGTTTAAAGTTCCTTCCAGTCCAAACCATTCCACGAGTTTATGAGAAGATTTGTACAAAGTTTCACCTGACTGATTCCTGCTAGGCTGTTTTTCCATTTGCAACACAAAGAAAGAAATAACTCATATATGTCAGCTTCAAAATTATTAAAACTTAATTACTCTTTCTTATTTACAATCTATTATGTCTTCTATAAACTGAAATTTTGTTGATTTTTGGTGTAATGTATTCTCTTTATTCTCTCATATGATCTTGATAAGAGGAAAATAGGTGGATAGAAAGAAGTTGAAGGGTAAAGTGTCAGGAAGCATTCAATTTTTCTGATTGAGGTGTTAGATAAGAATTCAGTTTGTGCATAATTACTGTGGATACTTTCAAGTGTAATTTATGAATAAAAACATTAGGGAAAATATATACAAGAGTAGTTATTGTTTTTAGACACATAAAGAAGCCTCTGAAAAATTAAAATTAAGAATTCATTACTGGTGTCTCATGTAGTAGCTATATCCTGATTGGTAAAGACTTGTGTTTTGGAAGGAATTTATTCCCCCAGAGAGGAGCCAGGCAGACAGCCCAGGAGCATCCAGCCCTCTGTGCTCCTGGAGGGACAGGAATCAGCAGCAGGCCCAGGCTTGCGCTGCCTTGCCAACAAATGTCACCTTTCCCTGGGAAGGATCCCAGCTGGGAGGGTGAGAGCAACTCCATGCTAAACAATAAACCCAGAGTGGTTTTATTCTCTGCTGGCTGTGGTGTGACATGTCCTGTGTGCACACAAGCTTTGCTCTTGATGCATTCACCTCATGCTCTGTGTTGCCAGAACATTTACGTCCCTGACAGGTTTCTTACAAACTCAGTGGAGCCCCTCAGTGCACCCAGAAATTCTGACAAACAGGAATCCTTCAGTCCTGGGTTGTTTGGGTGAGAAAGGAGCTTAAAGCTCATCCAGTTCCATGGGAAGAGGATGCCTTCCACCAGACCAGGTTGCTCCAAGCACCTTCCAGCTCCATCCTCCCTGTCCTTTGTCACTGTTCAAAAGGCACAGACCTACACTGATGCAAATTTCCCATGTTTTTATCCTTTTGGAGAAGTGCCATGAATATACTTCAGAAAATGAACATAAAGCACTGTGTTATCAGTAATATTCTTTTTAAAAAACCCTGAATTTTAGAATAATTTTTAGGCAGGAAACAAAAAAGCTTCAGGCTGAGAGGATGCAGATGAATTTTATTGCACCAGAAAGTGAAGGAGATCAGGGCCTTAAAACAACCTTTTAAATTAAGATGAAATTGTCTTGCTATCAAGTTCCTGCCTCCACATTACATCCTGACCAGTGTTTTCGAATTAAACAGTTGTCTCCTTATCCTAAATCTGCATAATTACCAATGACAAAGAGAAAATCAAATGCCCCAGATATCTGAGCGCTGTGGCTTCAACCCACACTTCTGCAGGAAATGGCAGGAAGGGGTTGTTTTCCACAGGGCACCAGAATTCATGTGAGGAACTCATGGAAATCTCATCCTGAGATCCCTTGTGATCTATCCCAGGCAGGCAATGCTGACTCAGAACACAGAGTCTGTTTATCCCTTATTTTGGACTCTGGGACACATTAACAAGATACAATCAGTGCAGCAGTTTAAAATGGGTAAGCACAGACCACTACAAAATTCTCCTCGAGCAGCAGATGACACAGCACAGCTGCAGAAGGCATAAATTCCAATTAATTTGTAAGGAATTTATCCCAGTCAGGATTAGATCAGATTTCTCGAAACTGATCTTTGAAATGATGGGTGATGGTGAGTATAAAATAAAGGACTTACCTATTGCAAGGAGCAGAACTAATGGCACTCCAGACAAAAGGGGACACTTGCTAATTTTCTAACATAGTTCTATTGTATTATCTTTAATAAATGACTTATCTCAACAGTTGAGATATTAAAATGAGAAGATGACCCAAACCAATCTAAAGCCTTCTCTGAATTCCACCCAGAATCGCCTTCTCTTTGCAATGAATCTATTTGCTTAAAACTCAAGAAATTATTAATGTAATTACAACGTTTACAGAAAGGCAAGCTTTGTTTCACTCATTGCGAAACTGCCACTATATTTACCACAAAATTTACTTTCTCCAGGTTTTTGTTATAAAAATCACGAAGTTTTAAATTTTTTTTATTATTTTCCTATGTGGCTTTTTAGTCATTCAGATTCTTAGATAATTAGTTCCTGCCCTACTCGTATGACAGGAAAAACTTCAACATGCCTCAAACCTCTCCTGTTACATAAAAGTACAGCAGACATCAGCATTTGTTGCATTAATTAAAATTAATGTATGTCTTTGTGTTAAAAAAGAAATTTGGAATGAATTTACCTCTTTGAAAGACACTGCCTTTTAAAAAGCAATTAGAAATCTCTATCAACATGGGTTAGACTTGGTTAAATTTCTTTGTTAAATTTAATTATATTTCCATTCCTTATTTTAAACAGTGATATTTCCAACAGGATCTGATATTAGGATCATTTCCTTAAACTTTCAGTAATTTGTTGTGGGTTTTTTTAAATCTTCCAAATTTAAGACACTGGTTGATGGTAGTGAAGATGAAATCCTAAACAATTCTTTAATTGGCCTTAGAAGAGCCCAAAGGCATCGTGTCCTTGAAACTGTGCATATATTTTTCCACATATTTTTGAACAAAGCTGCCTTAATTTTGGAAAAAATTAGGAACAATAACTGATGATTTTTTTAATGTAAGTTGATAGCTTACCATCTGTGTAGATTGCTTCATCAGTGCATTATCTGCAGCAAGCGCTACTGGGTTGGATCATTCCTGGAGTGATGGCTGAGATGGAGTATAAATATAAACCAGACAGTTGGCAAATGTGGCCAAGATGGGAGCAAGGCACTGGGAAATGGAAAGCTGAGCTGCTGACGGGGCTGGCCCAGCCTGCCTTGACAAAACTTCAGTTAAATAAGCTCTGAGCAGAGACCAATGTAGCAAATCCCAGGCCAGCATGCAGACTTTCTGTTTCATCAATTTAGCCCTTGATACCTCACAAAACCCTTGAGCAGCAGTTTCTGTCTTGCTGAGTCCAGCCCATGGTTTAATGAGTCTTGCCACTTGGTTGTTGGACATTAAGTGATTTTTTATTTCTTCTGCTGACCATCTGCTGCATATTCCCACTTACTCCTCTATGTACACCCACATTTGGATATAACATCAACTGTGGGGAGAGAAAACATTTTACTTGTGGATTAAGAGACGAGCAAAAGTCCATAAAAGCCAGAATCCTCAGCTTGAAATGACAGAAGTAGAGAAACAGGTTTCCAGCCATGAATATTTAAAAGGAAGTCTATACAGAATTTCTGCATCTGGGTTTCCAAGTGTTGCTGCAACTTAGGGTTGGATTAACTTCAAAGACCAAAATAGACCCTCTGTCTGTGAAAAGCAGAATTTCTCTGCACTGAATAGAGATTAGTGTCCTGCCACAGAGCAGTGAAGCTTTATAAAGAGGGTTTCTACACGAGGCACCTGTGAATCTTGGCTAATAATGACTCCAGAGCCTGTTTCTTCTTTTTTAGCTGAATAGCAGACAGACATCTGGTTATAGAGCTCTATAGAGAAATTCAGATGAATGGTACCATGCATTTGTGAAATCCATGACATTGAGAGGCTCACAATCTAGAGGATCACACATCTCACCCGAACTTTCAAATTTGTGTCACAAAAAACTTATTTAATCTATTTCACCTTTGAAGTTTGCGAGAGCATTCACTATGTTCTTGTTCCCCATTTCACTTTTCTTGATAAGGAAATGGAGCTAACATCCTGTGTCTATGAAATTCACAAAATTTGTATGCCATTCCTGGTTTAAATACCTAACCCTAATAGTAAACACCACCAGAAATTCCTTTGCAGATCGTAATCCTTAAAAACTGATCTAAAATATACAACACTGCACACACAAAATCATATTCATGTTTACCTGTGATAAAAAGAACATTTGAAGAACTCTTTCTTTAACAAAAGTATGCAATTTTCCTTCAAAATTGTAATTGTCAAGTAAAAACTTCTTGAGTATACAAGTTATGTTGCACAGAAGTTTGCCTCTCAAAAGAAAAAAAAGGGTTTCTCAAGTCCATTCTCAGGAGTTTTATAACTCCTGACTTGTGATAACTCCTGTTTATAACTCCTGTTCTGACTTGTGATTCTGCTGTTACTCTCTGAGAAACTTCATTTTAGGGTTGTACATCACAGACTGATCCCTCTGAGTTGCAGAGCTTGCCCCACTTTGGAAGAAGAGGGTGGTTCCCATCATTTCCAAGGGTCTGATCTGAGGTGTTGCCTTGATGATTTAGTAGAAAACTGGTTTGCAACTATCAGATAAAAAAGTAGTAACCAGATAAAAAACCAGAAACCAGTTGTTTCCTTTCTTCCTGACCTTGTCATATAGATCCTGGAATCATGGGGTGGTTTAGGATGGAAGGGACCTCAAAGCCCATCCAGTGCCACCCCTGCCATGGGCAGGGTCACCTTCCACTGGCCCAGGGTGCTCCAAGCCCTGTCCAACCTGGCCTTGAACATTTCCAGGGATCCAGGGGCAGCTACAGCTGCTCTGGGCACCCTGTGCCAGGGCCTGCCCACCCTGGCAGGGAAGGATTTTTTCCTAATGCCTAATCTAATTAATATCCTTTTTTTAAAAATCTAAACTCAGTTGCTTGGTCACCATTCAAATCCAGCCATCCCATCAATGCTTTCAGCTCCAGGAAAGAAGTGAGCAGTTCTAAGTATCACTTGTTTTCACTCTTAAGTCTGCAAGCTCCCACAGGCCCCAAGAAGAATTTAATGTCTTTATTGGCAATATCAGTCAAGCATGAATTCATACTTGTGAACCCCAAATGTTCTCATCTCTTGTACCCATAATGATGTGGGTTTGCCATTTGTGCTCAGTAGCCTCATGAAAAGTGCAGATCTGAAATCACTTCAGATAACCCATAAAGAAACAGAATTATTGAACTACTTCTGGGTTTTTCTTAAGTGTTTAACATGTTATATTCAGGTCTGGAGGCTGTCACAGTGCTGAGGTTTCATTTGCTCACCTAGAGCTTTTGGCTGCTCTGCATATGTTGTTGACATCAGAGGGTGCTGAATTACCATTTCCACGGGAGGAGAGGAAAAGATTGAGTGCTTAATTTCTTGAGAAGATAGCTTTTAAAATGCAGTTAGGGTGTGCAACTGCCAGTACTGAGGCACCTGAATGGCAGCACCACTTTGCATACCTTTAAGCTGTAAAGTAAAACTGAGTGTGATTAATGGGATGGCTTTGCACATAACAGCACAGCTGGGGATTATGTTATTTTATATTCATCTTCCAAACTCCCATAAAAGTGGATTATTGTAGCATAGCACTTGTGAATAGCTACATGATGACTGGAGCCTTAACAGCTCCCGTGTTCTTACAAAAGGAAATGTACTCCTAGAAGCTCAGTCCTCCTCTGTGGAATTCACCCTTCAAGGAGGATGAGGAACATAAAAAAACCTGGAAAGCTGTTTGGGGGACATTGGGGCCATCATAAAAATATTGGAAGAGGTGCAAGTACTTGACTGAACATGAAGGGATATTTGCTGAGCTCCCGTGGCCCGGGTGGGCTGTGGAGGTGTGATGGGCATGGCTGGGGCTGGGCACAGGTAACCTGAGCACCACAGTTACAGCTGCCACTGTTCCCTGAGCCCCAAAGGCATGGTGAGAGTGGGAAAAAGGTTTCAAGGAGAACACCTGAGCCTAAAGATGTGCCTCAGAATGTCCTGGTAGTGCATCCATGTTGGGAATTTTACACAAGATGACCTGAGCAGCAAGAGAGAGGTGAGAGGTACAGAAGTTATATCGATATAGAGGAGAAATATATTAATAGAGCTGTGAACAGCTCTGCAAAAAAGGATATTAGGTTTTTGAGCCTAAAGATTTGCCCCAAGGTGTCCTGGTAGTGCATCCATGTTGGGAATTGTACACAAGATGACCTGAGCAGCAAGAGAGAGGTAGAGGTACAGAAGTTATGTAGATACAGAGGAGAAATATATATATATATATATATATATATATATATATATATATATATATATATATATATATATATATATATATATATATATATATATATATATAAAAAATATATATTATATAATATATATTATATATATTTTATATATATATGCATACACACACACACATAATATATATAGAGGAGAAATATATTATTATATATAGATAATAGAGCTGTGAACAGCTCTGCAAAAAAGGGTATTAGTTTTTTGAGCATAAAGGTTTGCCCCAGGGTGTCCTGGCATTGCATCCATGTTGGAAACTGTACACAAGCACCTGGATGACCTGAGCAGCAAGAGAGAGGTGAGAGGTACAGAAATTATATAGATATGGAGGAGAAAAATATTAATAGAGATGTGAAAAGCTCTGCATAAAAGGGTATTTGACTTATGGTTCTCATTGCCCACTAATTGCAAGATAAAAATTTGCAGCCATCTAAACTCTGCTGAAACCCAGCTGGAATTGGAATTGCTGCCATGTGTCATGTGAAAACCCTATCATAAAAGAAGATTTTTTAATGGACAGTTGGCATCAGCTGGAAGATGCCCACTGATCTCATGGCAAAAGAATCATGGTTCTCCCTTATGGTGACTCTCTAAATTAAACTGCTTTTTCATAAAGAATAAATGTTTCCTTGATTCATTATCTTTGATTCTATTACTTGTGAGGAATTGAGTCACAAAAAGAGAAATTTCTTATCACTTAAGTTTTTCTCCCCATTCCTTTTTGCTGTTATTTGTGAGACAATATAAATGGATCAGTAATTAAATATTAATACTCTAATTTCATTAATTTTAACTGTATAGGTATCTAAAAGGATTCAGGTTGATTCTGCAGCAGAAATTCAATTGATCTGCAGAAAATCCTGCTCTCAGTCTGGCAGATATCAAAGAGATACAGTACAAAGAATATTAGCCATAAATAATTAAAATTTTTCTAAAGTTTCTTTTCACAAATAAAATTTAATGAGTAGGATTTTGGCTATTAAAAATTACTTTCAATAGAAGAATAATACTCATTATTTCACTTTTCTGTAGCCTGTGTTATTCAGAATGTATGTTAAGGACCAGATCAGCTGCTGACATGGCCTCAGTACCAAATTTACTGTAATAATATTTATTTTGTCATGGATATGTTACACTTTTAGTGAATGAATAAGAGAAATATTAACTGTATTTTAATCACTCCCCCCCCCCCCAATTTTCTGTGGAAAATCTCCATTTTTTCATCTGTTTATTCGTAAGCATATGGTATTGCACACATTTACGAGGCAATGATGGTGTACTTAACTAAAGCTAAACACTGAACTATTTTCCATGCATTACTGCAGTGCCACTTCTGTGCTCCTTAAGTTTTTATAAGGACAGATCCCACTAGGAGAAGCATAAATTTAATAAGGAATACTTAGCAGGTCAGCAAGAAATGAATAATAACAGGTGATATTGCTTTGCCTCAAAACAAGTAGGAATAATGCAAATATACCAACCTTAGCAAAACCCTTTGAATGATAAATAATGTAAATGCCTATTAACATAATGTGGTCTATGGTTAAAACATATTCTGATTCTTTATGCTTTTAAAAATATGTTGAAATAATAGTTTGAGGTTTTTTTCAGGAATCTTCTTTTAATTTAAAATGGGGAAAAATTAGTCAAGGAGAAAATAGTAAGTGCTGAAATTATCAAGTCCTGCTTCTCTATAAATTAGCCTCTCATTGCTGAATTCCCATCTGAATCTATGGATTATTTCGGCTCACATTGCAAATTAACAGCTTCTCCATTCTATGGACTCTCTTACTGTTTTCATAAAACATGGAGAAACTCCATGCTCTTGATAATTCTGACCCTTTCCAAATTTTTTAGATATTACCTGAACACTTCAGATCATGTTGGCAGAAATAGCAGAGGAATGGTAGGCAGCACTGACAGACAGTGCTACTAAATAAACCTTTTTCCCCTCAGAATCCAAGTGGGAGAACATGCAACATTAAACCAAAACAAGCCAAACAAGGTTCCTTTGGGGTCCCAAATGAGAACACTTAAATGGCAGTGAGATTATTGGAAGCCTCAGAACCAGAAACCAGGAGAGACTCACACTTGAAAACTCTATGTTCATATATGACCACATTTTTTCCTAAAATTCCCTCTGCTTCAAATAATTTATGCACATCTATTTGCTGTTTTTTCCATTTGCTTTAAGATATCTCTTTATTATCAGCACAATCCTCATGGATGGATTCTCTTTTCCAGCTTTTGAAGAACACCAAGGAGGTGTGAGTTTGACAAGAAATTATGTGTAGATTTAAGGGTAAACAGAAAGAGCAAATTTATCTCCACATGAGAGTAACTGGAACAGTGCTACAGCAAAACTACTAATCTCTACAAATTCCTGGATATTGAAATGAGGGATCCATCAAAATCAGAGGGATAACATAAGCAGTTAATAGGAAATGCAAACGACCACTTGAATAAACTTAAAAAAACAAGCTTAAAAAACCATCACATCCAAGAAAATAAACTGTAAGTTTGAAGAAACAGATGAAGCTGACAAAGTGCCTCATAAAATAGAGGATGTAGGAGCAGAATCTTAAACATCTTTTTCTTTAGTATTTGTATTAAATACCCATCAGGGTAGGGTTTGGCAAGTCAAAAATGTGAGAATCATTTTGCCTATCTATAGTAAGTTCTCCAAAGTAACAAACAGAAGTTCCCCCCACTACATACCTAGTGATCATGTGGAAAAGAGCAAATTTAGCAACAGATGGCAGGAAATGGAATTTGCTGTCTTATCAGGACAATAAAGCTGAAAACAGTTGGGTTAAACTTGTTACAAAGGGAAAAAAATCTAGCAAAAGAAAATAGGACAGACACTCTAGTTCACATTTATAGATTCTATTAAGGACAATCTGTTTTTAATTGGAGAGGGCTCCCTGAGCCTGAAAATGTAGTGCCTAAGAAAGTATTTGCAAGTTATTGTCATGCAGAACATGACTGCTGCTCATCCACTAAATTAAATTCACTGCTCAGTGACTCCACTCCTGTAGCAGCAAACCAGGAGAATCATGAGTGGTGTCTGGAACAGCACCTCCACCAATCCTTTACCTTGTAGTGGAGCCTGAGGAGAGAAGCTGATTTTTTTTTTTTTTGTACAGCTCAGCTCAGTCCCTGCTGCTCAAAGGCTCTGAAAATGTCACACACAGGTGACTGGTGCCTTCAACACACTGGAATGGGCTGAAGGTCTCTGGCAACTGAACTGAGACATGAGAAATTCATGAGCCATTTTCTGTGTGAGAGAATGAAAAGACAAATAAATAAGAGACTGGGGGTAACTGCACAGAATACAGGGATAGCCTGGTTTTAGGGATGAGCCCAAATATTTGCACTTTAAATTTGCAGGATTTCTCTTCTCTTTGGTTTTGTTGCTGTTTTAGGGTTGGTATTTGATAGGGAAAGGGAAAGGGAAAGGGAAAGGGAAAGGGAAAAGGGAAAAGGGAAAGGGAAAGGGAAAAGGGAAAAGGGAAAAGGGAAAAGGGAAAGGGAAAAGGGAAAAGGGAAAAGGGAAAAGGAAAAAGGGAAAGGGAAAGGGAAAGGGAAAAGGCAAACGGGAAAAGGGAAAGGGAAAGGGAAAAGGAAAAAAGGAAAGGGAAAAGGAAAAAGGGAAAAGGAAAAGGAAAATGTGTGCTAGTTGTGAGTTCACTGTGATGTGACCTCCTATGACCCTTTTGGGTCTCTTTGTCCTTGGCATGGTGTCCTTTGTGGGCAGAAAGTCTCATCCATCAATCACTTCTGAGAAAGATCTCTGCTCAAGGAGGAAAAGCATGGTAGCCATGTGCACTGTGAATCATCACTGGCAAAAGGAGGAAAAGTCATGTTTTATCCATTGCCATCTCTCTGATGTGGGGACAACATGCTGCTTCCACCCTCCTCCCAAATAAGAGAGCTGTTCCCTAACTGCTCTGGGTCTGGAACCAGAATAAGGCAATCCCCAGCACAATGGTTATTATGTATTTTCCTCAAGATTTGCTGAGTTTGCCTAGAAAAAAGTTTGCATACCATCTTTCATGTATTAGTAATGAATCTCCCTGTAATACTTAGAGGAAAACCTGGTCAGTGTTATGTACAAGGTGTTCATAATTAGCAGTCTCTTTATGGAAGATACTGCCCCTCTGTGCTCCAAAGAGAACATATATAAAGAAAAATAAATAAATGAATATTTTTAAAAAACAAAACAAACAACCCCCTTAAGCAGAAATTAAAACTAGTCAAGGAAAAAAAAATAAAAAATGCTTTCCAACATTAAAATAAATGTAATTTTGCTGCAGAATAGTATGAGAGTTGAGAAAGGTTATTTTTCTTTTGCTGCCACAATGCTAAGCCAGGTTTCTGCAGCAGCCTTTTGCACTTTTGGTCATCTCTTCACTTTGTGTCTGTTTTATCTGAAGTCCAGTTCTGTCTCTAAGCTGAGTCCTGACTCCAAGTCATGGTTCATGCTTTAGGAAAGGCCACAGGAATTATCTCTGCAGGGTCTTCTGGCAGAATTCAGCCAACCTTACAGCTCCCCTCCTTCTGTTTCTGTACCTGAGGACTGGGCTTCACTTCAGGATTACCTGGAGGATCAACACCAAGATTTGGGGATGGGGGATTATACCTTGGAACTACAGATGTTGTTCTGCCCTCCATCTAATGGGTTTGTGTTTATGGGTTTGTGTTTTACATGCTAAACAGCATTACCTGCAAACCATAAAAGAGGAAAATATAAACTATACTAAAGAGGCCAAAGTTTAAAAGGTCTGTGAAACAACCTCAACAACCATGCTGAACTCAACTTCAGCAGAATATTTTAAGCAGAAGAATCAATCACATTGCAGATCAATAGGAAAACGACTCCCTTGGCAAGACAATGAGGCTTTCTCCCACAGCAACCCTATCTTCCTCTTTATAATGGTTATTTTTACCTTAATATCATCCTCAACTAGGAGATGGGAAATCATTGAGATCCTCAAGCTGCAGGATTTAGTAGGATGCATTAAAGATTAGGCCAGGACAATTCAAATGTTCTCTCCATCACAATCATTTCATGCTGGGAAGCTAAATGGTCTTTGAGTACCAAACAAGCCTTTATTTCTGGAGCTGAGGGTAGAGATATTCAAGAGTTCAAGTGCCCATTTGTGGTGGGGAGTCTATGCAGCAATTCAGTCCTGTGTGACAAAATAATAATTGAATGTGTTTCCATAGAAACTAAAGACAGCCAGTGAAAACTGCTGTAGAGTTTTAAAAGAATTCAGTCAAGTTTTATTTGAGTAAATAAGGATCACTGGCAATATACTGCTGGTTACAAGAACAGGTGCAACTCTTAAAATTACTTTTAAAATTACATCACTGAGCAGGAGCTCCTGTGGTTTCTCACAGAGCTACAGGTTGGTGTTAAAAATATTAGGACTATGTAAGTGATTGATCAGGAATGCTCTCAAGGTAAAGGGGTCCTTTTTACTACTGCCATAATTTTTTTTGGAGCAAGCCCATAGTGAGGTGAATTAGATAGATTAAGGGAGTAATCGGCATTCAGATAATAGTAATGCTTGACTAGTAATTGCTTTATTGCAATAAACAGCACTGATTGTAAAACTCCTGCCAGATGTAAAGCCAATGTTCATTTGCTCTCCTTGTATCATGGACAGTTTGGGGTTTGGAGAAGGAGTGTTTGGCTCTTAAGATTAAGCTTCAAAATCCAAGAAAGGATTTGAGCAGAGCCAATTTTTCTCTGACTTTCTGGGGATGTTGATCCTGGCTGTAAACAGCCTTGTGAGGAACACTGGGCTGTGTGTGGATTTGGGCTCCTCAGTCCTTTTGCCTCTGGAGATGGATGGTGTGGCAGAGGCAGTGGAATTGCTCACCAAGGTGAGAGTGTTTGTGCTGCAGCCCTGTTTACCTGCCTGTGACAAACCCTCTTACCTTCGCTGTCCATCAGGAGCACCACAGCTTGGGAAGAGGGAAAAGTCATCAATGACCCGACAAAGTGCAGGCTGAAAGAGATCCCACCAAAATCTGCAAACTCCCCTGTAATACAAATGCTAAGCCACCTTATCCACTAGAATCCATGTCAAAGATATTTCCAAACCCCACTTGTTGGACAAACAGGAGCAATCCTGCTGATGTGTTTGCCTGAGGACATCAGCGCTATTTTTGTGGCTATTCCTTGTTATTCAGTGGTACTCACTGCACAGCAGGAAATCTTCTGCATCACAGAGGGGCTGATAAAGATCCAGACTTGTATTTCAGCTCGTGGCTCTGCAGTTATCCCCCTCCAGTCCTCCCCATCTCTCACTGAAGCTCTAAACCCCCTGTGAGCACACCCTACAGCCCATTTCTATTTATTTGGTCTGGTTTGCACTTGGATTGGGATCTCCTCAAGGCAAAGGCTCTTGAGGCAGGTTGGATTTTTTCACTAAGGATCATGTCTTCAGGCTTTTGTTGTCACTTCTACTATAAATACAATAGAAGGTGCAATATTAAGAATGTATGGAACCCTTCTGGGTACATTTTGGCAGTGCTTTTACCCTGTAATTAAACATTTAAAAGCTAACACTGTGATATCCTTCGTGTTTCATGACCTCATTCATAATCTTAAAATTTAACCAACCTTCATGAGCTCCAAGAGTTTAAAGTGCAAAGATACTGAGCTACAGGTGGTGTAGAATTCTGTTAAAGAAAATGAGCTCCTTGCCATTTCTCTATCCTCAGTAAAAAATTCAATTTTATCTCTTCATCATTCATTTCCATTAATTAGTATCATCACCATTCCCCTCATGCCATCATGACCCTTGTTCCCTTGGTTCATTCAGAGCCCCTGAGTGTGTGTTTGGGAGGAGCTGTTTGTTTTTTTTTTCAGAGGATTCTTGTAGCTTTGCTTTTTGATTTTTCCCCTGATTTTCATCTAGTTTTTCTGGAAGGGACAGATAAACCTTTCTGAGAGTGTCTGGGGTATTGAGGAAAGTTCTGTATATATATATATATATGAATGTGTGTATACGTATATATGTATTTTTATATATTACATATATATATGTGTAATATATTAATGTAATATATATTACATTAATATGTATTTAAAAATATATAATATAAAATATATTATATGATATTATATATAATAATATATAATATATCATATATACTATATATATAGATATATATATATAAATAATATATATGTATTTATTTAAATTATACTAGAGACGTTGTTAATGATAGAATTCCTCCAGAGCCTTTAGTGTCCCACTGTGTTTAAAATTCAAGATTCTTGGAATAACTCTGTTAAGAATGCTAAATATGCCTTAAAACCAATGCCTTTGGAGGCTCTGTGTTGGAGGCTCATACATCACATGTCAGAAAACCAGATTCTCCAACAGATCTTTTTTTTTTTTTCTTTTCCTGCAAGGAAATCTTGTCTGCTCCAATCCACTTTTGGTTATTGATGTGAACACTTAGGAATTCTTTGTTAAAGACAAGGTCCTTAAATTAATTCCTTCTGTAGCAGCCTGCTAATTTTAAAAAGGAGGAATTTAAAGAGGACCAACATGTTGGGTATTTTGTCAGCTTTTTGTTGTTGTTTGGGATGGGCTTGTGTGTGTGTTTTTAATTATATTCCCTTAAATACAAATGTCAAGGTACCAAGGAAGCTGTTCTGCATGGGGAGATTTTCTTTCTACCATTGAATGTGATGGCATTTAAAGGCATACAATGCCAGTAGGGGATGAACTCATCAGAAGGAGATTAGCTGTGTAGAAAAATAGCATTTTAGGAGTAACAGGATCTTTCTTTGCAATAAAAGCTGTCACTGCTTCAGGGTGTGATTCAGAGCTCCTCTAGTGGTGCAGATCACAATTCCATATCTTCCAAGGTGGGACTTTGGCCCCTCACTCTGTTATGTACACTAATTTTTCTATCAACATGTAGAAAACTGCTCTTGTTTTACCCTTTCTATCACCTTCTATATTGGATTTCAGGCTGTTGGTTTGATTGTTTGAGGAATGCTAAAATGTTCTAGGAGATACAATCACTTGGTATTTGTCATAAGCATTATTGCAAGTCTGTCTGCTAATTGATATTATAGACATATGCAACTTTTGGCCATTTATTTTAATACTTTCTCTGTTTATGACTGTTACACAAGTGACATATTATTACAAGAATTATACAAATTTAAGTGAAGTGAAATACATGTTGTTTTTGAAACAGCAGGATCCAACTTTTCTGGACAGCCTTTAATTTTCCTTCAGAAATTTAAGGGTGTCTTTGCAATTTATTCAAACATACCATGGCAGAAAACCAAACCTCTCTTCTTCAATGTGTTTTGTGCCTGTATTAAAATTTTAAGGGTTTGCTCAAAATTATAGTTATTTCAGCTATTACAAAATTAGAGAAAAAAGCACACTGACCTCACAATTTTATTTTGGTTTATTTTGTTTAATAACATGACAAGTGAGGTATGAACACAGAGCTGAGTTTTGTATTCTTTAATTAAGACCATTACTCTTGTCTGTGAGATTCTTGCTTTGCTGTAATCCTTCTGGTTCTGCACAATGGAAGAAAATGACAGATTGTTGCTGTTTATATTCCAGTAGCTTTTAGGGATAACTACATTTATAATCCAAATAGGAAACAGCAGGGAAAAAATAAGGATCATTATCAAAAGAAAGAGCAAGTGGCTGGTCCATAGCCATCATCACACAGAAATAAAAGCAGATTTTCCCCAGCTCCACATTTATAACTGCCACAAAGTTTGCAGAAACAGATTTTCATTTATTTATTTGTTGGTTTGTTTGTTTTATTTCATTTCAGTCATTTGTATCTGGGAATAAAGGTGCCTAAAATAGGACTAAAGGTCCTGTCTCAAAATCAGTAGGAAAATGAGGAGATGGAATGGTCTTGTATCAGCTTCACAGATGTAATCATGGACTTTCTGCTACTGGCTGTTAATGAGGCTCTGCTTTTACCTGGAATAATGAGGTTTAATTCCATAAAGTCTGGAACTGATGGCTGCTTTTTCTGGTGCTAAATCTCTTTTCATATCCAGATTTACCCCTTACCATGATTAAAACTTTGGATGCTTTTGTCAGCAGTGGGGTTTTTGTGGGTCTGTTAAGGTTCAGTAACCCTACCAATTGCCTTTTTGCTTGATTTGTGATTATTCTACAGTATATTGAAAGGCTTTAGCTCAAAATTTATCTCCAGTCTCTGAATTTTCTATTTTACTCCTGTTTTGAAGAAAATACTCCAAAAAAGTGGATGCTGCTTCATCCTACCTGAAGTTAAAACACAGAGCACTGTTCTCATCTTCAATAGATTTTTGTGATCTGCTGCATTGTATACAAAGAGCTTTCAGTCAAGGCTACTTTTTTATTAATTCCAGAATTTCTACTGCCTACTAGAGCTGCTGGTGCCTCTTGTTATTGTTGCCAGTGGAGCTCACACAAACAATTTGAACTATTATTGTGCATTTGGCCTCAAGATCTTGACAAGGGAATCCAGTTGGTCTTGGTAGCTGCTACTGGCTCCCTTCCTCCCAGAGATTAAATACTGAAATTAGGTATATATATACATATTAAAATTCAAAGAAACCCCTGAATTAGCTACATTTACATATCCATCCTAAATTATTCAGTGAAAGGAGTTTTCATTTCAAAATCCTATTTAATTTTTCTCCCTTTTCCAAGCCGGGGTGTTCCTTCACTTCTTTCTTTTTTTACCTCTACATTATGGTCTGCTGAAAACAGAGCAAAGAGCTGCCCTTGCTCTACATTAATGTGAGCATCTTTTGGGGCTAATAAATCCAGCTGAGAGGGAAAGTTTGGCAGAAAAGCAGGGAAAATACGCTGGGCAACATCAATACAGAGTGAGATTTGTATGGAGTGAGGTTTTATGGATTTATATGAAATATGCAGGGACACTTTTAAAGAAGGGCTGTAGTGAGGGGATAAAGGACAATGGTTCTAAAATAAGAGAAGGTAGATTTAGACTGGGCATAGAGAAAAAATTCCTTTTAGGATGACGGGTGGGCAGGCCCTGGCCCAGGGTGCCCAGAGCAGCTGTGGCTGCCCCTGGATCCCTGGCAGTGCCCAAGGCCAGGCTGGACAGGGGCTTGGAGCAGCCTGGGACAGGGGAAGGTGCCCCTACCCATGGGGGAGGATTGGATTGGATTATCTGAAAGGTCTTTTCCAACCTAAACTGTTCCAGGATTGTGTACAGAGACGCACACAGCATCATCACACCCTCATTTCACCTCTCCCTGGGAAAGTAAAGGCATTTCAGTGTTTGCTTTCAGTTTGTTCAATATCGTGATGTTTCCCCAGTTTTTCCTTCGCACACAAAAATGATTATTACATTGCAGTAAATTTGGCTGTTACTTTTCCAGTCCCCTAAAGGGGTTTATTAACCTGAGTGTCACAGAGCATCTAGTTAAACCTTATAATAACTCCATAATTACTTTTTTTACATGAATACTTTAAGATACATCTGGAAAATTCCATCTAAAATTCCACAAAATGAGTGGCTAGTCTGGGAGGCAAGGCCAGTTTTTCACAGATCTAGCACTACAAACACACAGACATTGACACCCAACAGGTGAGGGGCTCCCAGAAGCACACATTGGTTGGCTGGTTTGGAGGTATTTGGTTGGAGTATTTTGTGCATGTGTGTGGCAAGTTTCTTTCTCCTTTACATGGAGACTCTTAATTTTCCTAACAGCTCTGATTTCTTTCAATTAATTTTCTGTGTATTTCCTTTGTCCCTGCTGAACTTTGGATCATTATTTAGTAAAAGCTTTCAAAGTTTGTCTCTGATTTGTCTCCCTTTACATAAATATTTGGTGCTACAAAGCATTTTGATTTCCAATTAAAAATACCACAACAGGTCATTATGATTAGGGCTGTGTCAAAAGAATTGTGGATTTACTATCTTAATTTTTTTCTTCTTAATAACTATTCTTTTGGGGGTGTGTGTGGCAGAAATGTTTCATAGTAGAAAAATTTTACTATGAGAATTATAAGGGTGTAACGTCAGCATAGTTAAAAGTACAAAGCTTTGTAAATCAATTCATGACAGACCAAATAGAAAAATCCTCTGAAATATTACATTTGGCTTTCGTGCCAAAATATTGTTTAGCTTGAAATATCATGAAACCCATGGCAGTTTTCTCTATGAGATGCAAAAGGTTTCAACCACTTAATGTAGGGACTTAATTCCTCTACTTCTCTTGATATAAAGACTATGTGGATTTTAAAAGGAAGAACATGTATTATTGATTTTGTACCAGCCCTGAGGGGCCCAGACAACAGCTGCAGAATGGTGGCACGAGGGCTAGGGGATCTGGAAAGACTCTCCTTAAATGTGATTAACAGGGAAAACAATGTATTTTGGCTCCATAATTCAAAGTAGATTCAGTTTAGATTGTGTACAGCCCCAGCAACATAATCCAGCAGCATGCTCCAGGTTCATCCAGTCACCACAGAGTATCCTCACACTGAGACAGATTTCTTTAGTTACTGCATCCACTTCCATGCTGGAAGCAATTTCAGCATATGGAGACAACATTTCCATTAAAATTCTGCAGCTAATTAATGTCCTTTCTGTGTATGCTAGCAGGCATCCCTTAGGTAGAGGTTTCTCTTTACATTTCATTTAGAAAAACATCACAGTCCTTCCCTGCTTTACTCTACTCTGTGTTAACCATGGCCCACATAACCCAGACCTTTGGGTCAGCCTGAAAGTTCCTGGATCAGGCAGAGAGAGCAGCAGTGAAACTGTGAGCTGGGAATTCAGAGCAGCTGCACTGCTCCTCTGTGCCACCCTTGGCAGTGGGATTTGCAGTGTCACCAAGAGCCTCACTGCCACACCTGTAACGTCAGCCACAGGAAAATGATTGCAGGCACATTCATTTCAGTGGGGGGTGATTTTGTGAGGCTGAATTAACTAAAAACATTTTAATCTTCTAATGACAGAGGGATCAAGGCCATCCTCAGCAGGTTTGCAAGCTGAGGGTGCAGTGAGAGCCCTGAAGGACAGGAGGACATCCAGAGGGCCCTGGACAAGCTCCAGGAGCGGCCCTGGGAGCCCCAGGAGGTTCAGCCAGGGCTGCTCAGGGCAACCCCTGGGGTCAGTGCAGGCTGGGAGGAGCAGCTGGAGCAGCCCTGGGAGAAGGATTGGGGGTGCTGGGGGTGAGAGCTGGAGCTGCCCCAGCCCTGAACCCCTGGCCTGGGCTGAGCCCCAGCCTGGGCAGCAGGGGAGGGATCGGGATTGTGCCCCTGAGCTCAGGTGAGACCCCACCTGCAGAGCTGCCCCAGCACAGGCAGGAGCTGGAGCTGCTGCAGAGAGCCCAGGGGAGGCACCAGCATGGGCAGAGGGATGGAGCAGCTCTGCTGGGAGGAAAGGCTGGCACAGCTGGGATTGTGCAGCCTGGAGCAGCTTTGGGGTGAGCTCAGTGTGCCTGAAGGGAAAGAAAGAGAGAGACTGTTTACAAGGGATGGAGTGACAGGAAAAGGGAGAATGGCTTCCCACTACCAGAGGAGAGGCTAGATTAAATATTAAGAAGAAATTCTTCTCTGTGAGGGTGGGCAGGCCCTGGCACAGGGTGCCCAGAGAAGCTGTGGCTGCCCCTGGATCCCTGGCAGTGTCCAAGGCCAGGCTGGACTGGGCTTGGAGCAGCCTGGGACAGTGGAAGGTGTCCCTGCCATGGCAGGGGTGGCACTGGATGGGCTTTAAGGTCCCTCCCAGCCCAAACCATTCTGTGGTTCTGTGATTCTACAATCACTCACTGCTCTCCTGGCTACTGTGCAGTTGGCAGTTTAACCCTGATTCCTAAAAGAAAACAACATTCTCATAAAGACCATTATCAAATTAAGCAGCCATACTGGTTGTTTTGAATCAGAGCACAGAAACCAAGCACTTGGAGTCTGATTTGTCCTTCCCAGAATGTAAATCCACCTGGTCCAGAGTAGGGTGTTGTAGAGATGGCTGTAAGTGCATTTGGTGCTGATGTTGCTGTCTCCCAGATTTATACTGGACTTGGCCTCCAAAGAAGGGGAAAGTAGGTAATGGGTATTTTACTGCCTCTCCTCTTCTTGTTAAATTGTCTTCATTTTTTTACTTAGCATCCGCCTCACTGAGTACTCATCATCTGCTACTGAGCCATCTGATGTACAACAGATGTTAAGCACTTAGTGAGGCAGAGAAGGAGGTAAAAGTGTCATATCATGATTAAACACTTGCTCCAGCTATTCTATAGGGTGACCATAGTGCTTTGTTCTTACATTTAATGTTACAGTGTGCTGAGCAGCAATAGGCACGTGGTTTGGATTAAGCTTGTAACTGCTCTAGTAAAAACAATCCTGTTTTTAAGTAAAGTTTTTTTTTCATAGTGAGAAAAAGAATTGCAAAATATTTTAAATGCACTTCAGAATTATGATTTATGTCTATCATTAAGATTCTCATCAGAAACTTGGCTGGTGTTAATTGCTGCATTAACTTCCCTAGGATTATCACATTTTTTACCATGCTTGTGTAAAAGTGAGATTATCTGGCAGGCTTTCTTTTCCCCTGCAAGCATTCCAGCTGAAAGCTGGTGCAGTTTATGGGCAGCAGATTTAACCACAGGAGTCTCTTCATCTGCAACAGCAGCCTGAGCTTGCAGCAGAGTAGGAAATGAGTAGAAGTTGGAGCTGAAGTTGTCATTGAAGCAGAATTAGTTAACAATCTGCTTCCAAGTACTGAGAAAATTTGTGGAATATTGTCATTCACCTCCAGGTATTTTCACATTGACATATTTGATAAGACAAGGAGGAATAAGGAGGGAGGAATTACTATTATTTTTATTATTAATGAGGAGGGAGGAATTGTCCTTCCCTGAGAGGTGTGATTTGTGTGAGCAGGAGCTCTCTGCAGTCACTGGTGAGATTCAAACCCCAGAATAATGGAGACCCAGTTTTGGGGTCTTAACTAAAAGGCAGGAATTTGGGATTTGGAAGGGTTACTTGGCTCAGTGTTCATAAGTCAGAGCAGTGGTTCTCTTCTTATAGAGACAACAGGTTTTTTACTAACAGGACAATCAATAGTCATGTCTTCATAGAAATTAAGCCCAGATTTAGCACTTATTTGGTACTTTTGTGATGGTTTTAAAATGTTGATTTCAATTATTTGATATTAATAAACAAAGGAAGTTTAAAAATTTCCAAACAATTTATAGGAAGATGTAATTCAATATATAATTTGACAAGTATCCTGTACTCACAAAGTATCATATTTAATTAAACTAAAAATTTACTTCTTTACTTTAATTTACTACAACTTTACAGTAAAGTTGTGATTTCAAGTGTGCGAATGACCAGAAATAGCTTTTGATTATAAATTATCACATAACTTTGCAGGATGAGAAGACACAGGTGTTTCAAGCATTCCATTTTTATTTAAAGCTCAGTGGAGGGACCAGGACTATTCTTGCTGTTTTCATTAGCTTTGGAAGCTGGTTCTACACCCCAGGGTTTTGAAAACTAACTCATCAGGCCAACATGTGTGATTTTCCAAATCAAATATAATTTTTTTTTTGTTAAAAGAATAATTGAAGAGCTCTTTCAAGCCTTGCTCAGGGCACCTTTGGTCATGTGGCTTTCTCTGGTTCTGAGTGATAAAGTTCTGGAATGGCCTGCCTGAGGAAGTGGTGGATTCACCATCTCTGGATGTGTTTAAGAAAGGATTGGATGTGGCACTTGGTGCCATGGTTTAGTTGAGGTGTTATGGCTGGGTTGGACTGGATGATCTTGAAGGTCCCTTCCAATCTGGTCATTCTGTGAATTCTGTGAGTTCAGGGAGGCTTCACGCATTTGCTTTTCTCTTATGGTGTGTAAAGGTTCTGACAGTGCTCCTCTCACTGTCCTCTGCTCTCACCCCTGCCCTGGAGATCCCAACCAGTCCATGCTTGTTCAGCAGTGAGGTTTTAGTTCTGTAGGCTTCTTTTTTTGGGGAGTGCAACTGTTCCCCTCCTACCTGGTTTCTCCAAGGACTCTCTGTCCATCCACCACATCTCTGTAATGTCAGGGAGGTCACAGTACTGGAAGTGTGTCCAAATCTGCCTGTTTCCCACACACATCCATGTCCAGGCACAGAGCAGATCCCCATGGTGCACCGCTTCCTGCACAGAATGTATCACAGAACATTTTGGGTTGGAAAGGACCTTGAAGATCATCCAGTTCCAGCTGGATTATGCAGTTCCAAACCACACTGGAAAGCCTCTCTCTCCCTGGATGCTTTATTTTCCAGCCCCAAGCTAGCAATGCTTGGAGCCCTTGTCACAGGGTTAGCAAGTCTGGAAGCTGAGCTGTCACCTCTCACCTTCTCTGGAGCCCTCTCTGTCCCCAGGTGCCACCATCCCCAGAGGGGCTGTGGCAGCCTCAGCTGCACCGGCTGTTCAGCCAGATGTGACCTGCAGGACACATCTGCTTCCAATCAAACCTGTCCCTTACCTGCAGGATCCAGAATTTATCTCAGCTTGAATTTCTAGGAGAAAAGGAATAATTTTGTAGTGATGTGCCAGTGTGAGTTTACCCAATTAAGGATGAGTTGCTTAAATAAAGTAGGTATCACCCACATTTTATGTACTTTTGCATAATTTACTTAATTCGCTCCACTGAAAGCAATAAATTTACAAAGAGTAACAGTATTCCTTAATGACTAATTTTAAAACAAGCAGTTAAGTAAGGAAGTAGTTTTTATTTTTTTTTAATAGACTGTATTTTTTAAATAATCAAAGACAAGTATAAGCAGATTCTTCTTGAAATCTCTCTGTTTAAAATCAGGTAAAGAGAAATCAAAGGAAGGCAATAATATTAGAATGTAATTGTTTTGAACTTCACTGGAATAAGGAGATAACCTCCTTCCCTCTAAAGCTGTTGACCTCTTTGCAACTGCTAATCATCAAAGGCATAGCAGTTTAAATAAGGTAGATAGTACTAAGTTACAAACAACTTTACTAAGTTATAGAAAAAAACTTAATTTTGCAGCTTGCAATTTCACACAGATTTTTAAATTGCTGCTTGTATTCCCTAACAAAATAAAAGGAGGAAGGTAGGCTCATTAAAAATAAAGAGAACAAAAAAGAAGTGACTTTAGAGATTTTGCTTCTCATAATCATTGAAATAGTAGATTGCATAATTAATAAAGAAAAAAACCAATGTTTTATACATCCTGTGGCTGGAATACCCAGAATGTGGTTGGCTCACTCAGAATATTTGTGCTTAATGCTGACTTTCAAATAATCACCAAGAAGAATAATGATAAGGTGTGTTCATGTTGTGCATGTTATTATATTTACTTATGCTTCTAGAAAATGCCTAGAGCTATAGTCATATCAACCCCCAGCCCTGAACAACCAAGATCCTGCCCTAAAAAAGGGAAAAAATAAAAAGATTTAAAAAGTCACCAGAATTTTTTTTTTACTGAACTTTATTTTCATGCTTCTTAAATATCATAATTTGAGATGCCATGGATTTCTCCTTGAGGCAAATTCAGATGTGACTTAGAAGTCAGTCAGGAGCAAATGAGGGTCTTGTATTTTCTCTCCAAAACAATGTAATGAAAGGGGAAGAAACTGCACAACCATCATCATTCATGTGGCAACAACAGATCTGATTGCAGCAGACAAAACAAGTTCTTTAATCTGTGCATTGCTGGGAATAATAGGACTTGAAAAATGCAAAGAAAATAATATTTCTGACTATTTCCATGTAGCTCTGCTCTTCCCATTGTCATTCTTCTAGTGGCTGTGCCTCATCAGCCTAAACTGTTGCTTTCAGTATGCTTTCCCAGTGTGATGTAGGACATTAACCGTTCCTCCTAGTGAAACCAAATTGAGATGACAAAAAGAACATTAAAGTGATCTTCTAATTTTGTCCCCAAAGATGAAAAGTAAACACAACATGCTCATGCTTGGCTTCCTGTAGAGATTCTGCAGTGCTGGAAGTTGTCTAAAGAATCTCTTTAGTAGGTGGGGAGTGGGGATCTGTTGCTATTCTAGGAAAGAATTTTGGCTCACTGTCTGTAAAGCAATGCAGCTCCAGCTAGTAAAAAAAAAAAAAAATCTTCATAATAGCATAGAGGGACAGTAGAGTTGTAGATATTTAGATACACACTAAAATCTTCTTTGGTCAAATAGAACACACAGAAATAATCTCAACTGCATAGGATCTGAAGATGTTAATCTGAAGACAGTTACAGAAAATGGTTCTTTGTCAGGCTTCCATGACAGAGAAAGCAAATACCTGAACCAAACGTTCCTGTCATGCCTGTGGGTTCATAAGGAAACTTTTCTTTTGTGATTTTGCAATGTTAAGAGGAAATTTATACCTGTATCTATCTGACAGAAGATGCTATTGTGCCTTAACCTGACATTAAAACCAACTTTATTTTCCTCTTCCTATAAAATTGATAAATTATAAATAACAAAAAATATTTTATATATTTTTATGTATTATATAATATATACACTATATATATAATATATATATATTATTATAGCTAAAATTCATAAAATATAAAAAAGCTATAAAAAGTCTATAAAATATAACAAAGTTTATATTATATTATTTATATATGTGTTGCAGTCTAATTTGAACGTTTACCTCAGGAAACCAAGTCCTTCCCCGTATTATATTATATTATATTATATTATATTATATTATATTATATTATATTATATTAATATATATATATTTTATTATATCTAAAGTTAATAAAATATAACAGTCTGTAAAAACTCTATTAAATGTAACAATGTTTATATA
Source organism: Molothrus ater (assembly GCF_012460135.2). Lineage (NCBI taxonomy): Eukaryota > Metazoa > Chordata > Aves > Passeriformes > Icteridae > Molothrus > Molothrus ater. The sequence continues at coordinate 5,468,224 of NC_050486.2, forward strand.
ATATATATTTATATATATAATATTTTATATGTATATTGCATTATATGATACATATTACATACATTATATTACATGATATATATTATATTATATATATTAATATAATATAATATAATATAATATAATATAATATAATATAATATAATATAATATAATATAATATAATATAATATAATATATATTATTTATACAAAGTCTATAAAAAGTCTATAAAGTGTAACAAAGTTTATGTGTATTTATATATATTATAATATAATATTATATTATATATATTATATATTTTATAAGGTAGAAAAAGTCTATACAAAGTCTATAAAATATAACAAAGTTTATATAATATATATAAATATATATCTATATGTATGATATTTATATATAATAGAGAAAAATATATATTTATCTATATATTTATATATAATATATATATTTAATATGTACATATATTAAAAGTCTAAAAAACATAACAAATTTATATTATTTTATTTATATATATATAATATTAAATTACATTATACATATATCTTACAAATATATTCTATTTAAAATTGATAAAATACGTCCAAGTCATATTTGCTAAAACCCATATTTGCTCAAATCCTTGCTAAAACCAACTTTTTTCCATGCTGCAGGTCTTCCAACTACTGGCTGACCCGCATCCAGTCTCTGCTGTACTGCAACGAGAACGGGCTGCTGGGCAGCTTCTCGGAGGAGACGCACACGTGCGCGTGCCCCAACGACCAGGTGGCGTGCCAGGCGCCGCTGCCCTGCACGCTGGGCGACGGCCCCGCCTGCCTCAGCTGCGCCCCCGACAACCGCACGCGCTGCGGCGCCTGCAACGCCGGCTACATGCTCAGCCAGGGCCTCTGCAAGCCCGAGGTGGCCGACTCCACCGAGCACTACATCGGCTTCGAGACGGACCTGCAGGACCTGGAGATGAGGTATCTGCTGCAGAAGACGGACAGGAGGATCGAGGTGCACGCCATCTTCATCAGCAACGACATGCGCCTCAACAGCTGGTTCGACCCCTCCTGGAGGAAGCGCATGCTCCTCACCCTCAAGAGCAACAAGTACAAGTCCAGCCTGGTGCATATGATACTGGGCCTCTCTCTGCAGATTTGCCTGACTAAGAACAGCACCTGGAGCCCGTCCTTGCTGTTTATATCAACCCTTTTGGGGGCAGCCACTCTGAGAGCTGGTTTATGCCTGTGAATGAAAATAATTTCCCAGACTGGGAGCGGACTAAGCTGGACTTACCCCTTCAGTGCTATAACTGGACGCTGACTCTGGGCAACAAGTGGAAGACATTTTTTGAAACTGTGCACATCTATTTGAGGAGTCGAATAAAGTCGAACGGCCCAAACGGCAACGAGAGCATCTACTACGAACCCCTGGAATTTATCGATCCCTCCAGAAATCTGGGCTACATGAAAATCAACAACATCCAAGTGTTTGGCTACAGCATGCACTTCGACCCAGAAGCAATTCGAGACTTGATTTTGCAGCTGGACTACCCCTACACTCAGGGCTCACAGGACTCAGCACTTTTGCAGCTGTTGGAGATTCGGGATCGTGTAAATAAACTCTCTCCACCCGGCCAACGTCGCCTGGACCTCTTCTCTTGCTTGCTCCGTCATAGACTCAAACTGTCTACCAGTGAAGTGGTGAGGATCCAATCTGCTTTGCAGGCCTTTAATGCCAAATTGCCAAACACAGTGGATTATGACACAACCAAATTATGTAGTTAACCATAAATGTGAAGCACAACACAAAACTTTGAAGGAGTTTTTACAGTGCTTTTGTGGAACAGTTTATGTTTGGAAGAGTAAATTTAAATTGTCTTTTCAATATCTGTCTTATATCAGTCAATACTGTTGGATGGCAATTTACACACATGAACTTGCTGACAATGAATATATTATACCTGCAGTTTTGGTTTATGAATGAAATAAATACTGACACCAGTCTAGAAGACATTCTACTTTTTACAATAAATTTCATTTGTAATTTTATATGTTCCGTGGCAATGCTTTTGTGCATTACATCCTCTAGAGGGAACATAGAAGGAGACCAATAAAATTTTGTAGCTGAACAGTTATTACAAAGAAACGCTGTGGGATTCTTTTTTCTTACACAAAAGTAGTAACTTTGATACACTTTTGTGTGTGTTGAACTCAGGAGGGGTAGGCAGAGAGAAGAGATTGACTCCAGATTTTAAGAGAAACTGTCAAAATAGGACATTTTAATTTTAGGATGTGGATCTAGGAGTTCATGCCAGGCTGAAGTGACAACTGTAGTGATGCTCCACCTGAGGCTGGTCCTTTCCAAGGGGCTCAGTGTGACACCAGGGTGATCCCAGGGAGTGTTTTAGGATGGGTAGAAGGTTGGAACTGTGGGATGCACAGCAGTGGAAGCCTGCATTAGCTCCAGAGGAGACAGGTGAGAGGCTGGCTGCAAATGACCAAAATGCTTTTCAGTGCCCCTGATCCTTTGCTTTGCATATTTACCAAAAGAATCAAGCATATGTACACATTGCCTCCTCCCAAATGCACACACTGTCATATTCAGAATTCTCTTGTTTTGGACTGCTCACCCAAATACAGCCATGCTGCTTAGATTTAAGTTAATTAAAAATTAATTAAAGTTAACATTTGTTATTAGTAAAAAATAGTTAAAGTTAAAAAGTTAATTAAAATTTAAAATTTCCCTGCCAATGCAGCTGTTTAGTGGATGGGTGTTTTTTCCATTCTTTTCAGTGCAAGAATTTTCAGTTTTTAAAATAATATCCCCTTTGACAGATACAAGAAATCCAGTTTATAAAGCTGACAGAGCAAGTCATTAATTAAACATTGTCAATTACTGAAATTAATTAAATGTGAATGTCTGTGGATCAGAATTAGGTTCTTTGCTGTTTGACACAACCTAGCAGATAAAAAGCACATCTAGACAGCAGAACTTGGGACTCACAAGAAGCCTTTGCTGCCTCTTGCAAGAGAACAGAACAAATGGCTGGATTGTCAGAAGTGCCCATATGTAAATGCAGGGTAAAACGAAGGAAATTGATACAAAATGGTTTAGTAGAACATCCTTGCATTCATTCTGAATCTGTGTCACAGATTTAAAAGTCAATTTGTATTTTTAAATGGAAAATAATTGCATAAAGAACGGGCAAGCACAGAAAGCAAAAACCCCCATTTCATTCATACACAATTTAACTCAGCTGGACTCCAACAAAATTCACTTTATTCGTTTCAATTTGTTGTATTACAGTGTCATTTGAATTTAGCCTATTCTAAGACACACTCCTCACTTCCAGCAAGACCCCAGCAGCACAGAGGAGAAAACACCTTGTGAGTGAATGTAGACAAGCTAAAATACAAGGGCAGAAACTCTTCAAAAAGCCCACAGCCAAGGGAAATGTTTTCCTTAGTGATTCCTGTCTCTCCTGACTTCTATAAATATTTATCTGCTTTACTGTTTCACTGCCACCCATTTTGATAATTCCTCAGACCTTCAGTACTAAGAAGTCACTCAGAACTAAAATTAGCAGTTATTTTTTCTCCCTGTTTATTTTGTGTGTGTGTGTTTTGTTTTGTTTTGCTTTTTGTTGTTGCTGGAGGAATTAACCTCTGGATGAATTTCTGTTTGTCTTCAACTTACAGCTTTCTTTTGCTGATAAATAATGTATCTCAGCCCGTCTTCTACGTGTCCAGATTTTGGCTTGCTCTTGCATTAGTAAGATCTCTCCAGTTAGAATTCTCAGTATTCTTGTTTCCATCCTCAAGTCTTTCTTTTGCTCTTTTGTTATGTCTTTGGCAACTATTATAACTTGAAAAATTAGATAGTTGGATTTTACTACTCAGTACCTTGTGTAGTCTTTTCAAACAAGTGAATCCTTCTTAAGATTTTCCCCCATGACTAATTTTTCTAATTTTTCTTTCTTGGCTGAATTGGGTTTTTTTGTTTTTACATATCTTTCTCTGCCAAGATTTAAAGTTCTTCACTGTGCAGAACGATATCTGTAATAGAAGATACAGATCAGAAGCAGCCTCAAAAGTGTGACATAATTTAATTATTAAACATTATATTCATTATGTTGGACTGGAGTAGTGGAAAGCTCCTGTCATTACTCACCAGCTTTGTGCCAGATTTCCTAGCCCACTACTCATGGGCTAGTTTTGGATTTTGGAACCTGTAGGCTCATGGAATAGGGAGAGTTTCTATTTTACCAGAACTGGATTCTATAAAGATAAATATGATAGGGGAAAAAAAACCCCTGCAAGTGTATATATATATATATATATATATATATATATATATATATATATATATATTTAAATACTTGTGTGTATATATATATATACTTGCAGTGAGAAAAAAAGAAAAAAGGCACAGGTTTATCTGGTTCTCAAACGAGACAATAATATTTCCCTTTTGACATTTTTTCCAATTGGAAACTTTCAGTGTTCTCAAAAAAGAAATTCAGGATTTTTTTTAGAAAAAGATGAGTCCAATCAGCAAACAGTTTGATCCATAAGAAAGTTTTGTAATAAGATATGAACCCAAGGGTGGAGAAGAAAGAGCTGTGGCTGCATCCATGTGCACTCATTTCCATCTGGGCATTGCAGATATTTGGAGTGATGAGATCCTGGTGCTTTCTACTGCCATTAATCAATGCTGTTATTTCCTGCCATCATAAAAACCCACTGGAAAAAAACCCAAAAAACAAAGCAAGGAAAAGATGGAAATAGAGAATCACAGAACCATGGAAATCCACACTTGTTTGGGAATACAGAGGCTGAATTGAATAATATCTAAACATAGTGAACATGAATGAACTCTCATTTCTCTCATTGCTTGCTGAAAAAAATTTAGACAGGAACAAAATGTGTTCACATTCTAGTGCCTGAAGATAGAGAGAGGTGTAGTCACATTTCTTCCCGAAATTTGAGGGAGAGCCTTTGTTTCCAAAGGTATGCATATGCTGACTGCATTTCTTGTGAAAGTGCTTATTTGGCAGACACCTCAAGTCAGCAAAGAGACAAAAGCCAAAAAAAGTCAGTGTTCCCAGGCTGAGCAAGCAGTTTGTGCAGGAAGGAGGATGGAGAATGCAGGAGGGGGCTACAACTGCCTGAAGCTCTTTTCTCTGAAAATGCAGCACGTTTTCCAGGGACAAAAAAATGGCATGGGGAAGAGAAGGGATCCACACCTTCCTCTCTGCTGGAAAAGGAAAAGGGGACATGGGGAAGGATCAGTGTTCTACAGTGCATCAGCCATGGTTTCTTTGGCAGGGAGGGGACAGAATCTGAGCTGCTGTGCCACCCTTGGGAACGGGAGCATCCTCTGGGCGCTGCAGCCAGGGCTCCTGCCAAGGTGGTTGGAGTGCAAGGGGGAATCCAGGGAAAAGAGGAGAGAGCAAAGGAACCAAGATCTCATTTGAGTAGGCCCTTAAACAAGCTGTAATCCCTCATTTCAGATAAAAGCAGAGGCCAAGATCTCCCTGGGTGTGGATGAGGTTTGGAAACACAGAATGTTGTGGCTATTTTTTAATGAGAGTCACACTGGGCGATCTCAACACCAGGGCAAGGGCAGGGCTAATGCTGATGTGCAGGATTGATGGGGGCCCAGCAGGGCAGTCTGTGGGACTGCAGGGCTGACTTTGGGGTCTATTCACTCACTTTGGGCTCTATTCACTCAGCCTCATTCTCTAAGCACCAAATCTACTCCAGAAGTAGCAGATACCCAACACTTTCTGCATACACAGATCACCAATGAAGCAACCCACAGCCCTGGGTCACAGGGATAAAATGTTGGCTTACCCACAGGGCAGAGAAGTGTATGGATTTCTGACATTAATTTTCACAAATTTGGCAGCATGGCCACCCCAGAGGTACCACTGCTCTGGGAGTGAGTGCACGTGGGAGTGCAGGGCCATAAATTCCTTTTTTCCCTGCCAAGCCAACAACAAGCCAATTCACACGTAAGGTGTGAATTACGACCAAAGGAACAGCTTTACCTCCCAGAAATGGTGAAATTTTCCTTCCCTGAAGATTTCTCCTTGGATGGTAATGTGCATCTAAAAATACCAGTGTATCTTGTCAACACTCTCACACTTTCCTCTGGTTGAGGGAACATTCAGTGCCACGTGCAGGTATAGAAGGGAACACAAGAAATGCCAATGTTAGCAGCAATAGGTGCTGCAGGATTGCCCACCCTCTGGTCACACCTGCACCAGGCATTGTTTGCCTGCCTATGATCTGCTCTCAGCACACAGCAGACAGAAAAGAGCTTAAAACCACCTGGGAGGCAGAGATAGCTTTGCTCTGAAAACAATGCTCCCCTAAGAGGGACTAATCCAGAGCGTGACCACCTTTCAACACATTCCAAGAGCTTTCTCTTTTCAGAAAAAAAGGGCTTTTTGCCAATTCTCAGCTGACAGGGAAGAGAGAAGAGGAGGAGTAAACCAAAGTGAGGTGTGTTCATATCAAACCACAATTCTTCAGTGGGGAGAGAAGGGAGAACAAAGAGCCTTTGAAGAGCTTTGGGATCCCATCACAGCTGTGTAAGTCACTCCAAAAACACTGAGGTACCACAGGGATAACAGAAAACCAAAAATGCAAAGACCATGTACAATCACTGAGCCTGAGCCTGACAGAAGAAAATCAACCATCACTGGTTTTGAACACACACGTTTTCATCTTACACCTTTCCCTCACTCTCAGAAGTGAGTGAGAGAAAGATAAAGAAGAAACTTTAAGCATTAAAACAGGAATAGAGGAATGAGAAAAGATAATTCATGGTATAAATGTGTAGAGCTTCTTTCATGTGCCCTTTTCACTGGGGCCTCTCATGTTCCCCTCAGTTATTCAGTTCACCAGGTGTGTATTAAGGCACAAATCCTTTGCCTACAAAATTAAGGCATCACAACATGAGAGAACTTTATGGTTGTGTAAGATCTCCAAATAGTTTTAAATAATCCTATGTATTGCATATCATTATAATTTTCCAGCTAAGTCATTCCTCAGCATCAAACAAACAAAACCAAACCAAATCCCACCTCCACAAAATAATATAGACAATTTCTACAAGATTAGACAGTAATTCTACCATAAATCAGCTCTATGAATCTTTTAATTTTATTTTTTAAACTGGTTTTGTACCCCTGTCTTTTTCTATGAAGTTAATTCCTCTCTTGCTGTCCAGCGTTTAAGATTCCCCTCCCAGAATCTGTATTTCTGAAGGGACTGGTTTGACAGCTTGAGATGTGAAAGTTCTTGTTTAACAGCAGGACATCAGAGAGCATCACAGCTGCCTTTTTAATATTTAGATGCATAAAGTTAAGATGAGGACTGTGCTGCTAAGCATTTTAAAAATGCTGACTTGTCATCACAAAATAGAAAATGGAAATTCTTAGCTATGAATTTTATCTGGACTCCAAACATTAAAGCCTCGAGTCAATCAGAATTTAGTCATGTAAAAGTACTAAGCATTTATTTTCATACATTATTTCCCAGCTTTAACAGACTCAGAGAGCAAAATGAACACATGAAGTGACTGAGATTGAAAACATTGGTGCTATTTCTAATATGCCTTTGGTAGAATGGAATACATTGATGACAATTTTTTCCCCCTTCATTGGAAAGGCAATATTCTGTCATATTCTCTTAAAATAAATTGGAGTGCCTATATTCCTCCACTTCAATCCAGATATATGTGGATTTTTTGGTGTGAATATTTACTAAAGCAGCTGGATTCTATGCACGCACAGCCATTGAACTTTCTGGTTACTTTTTTCTTAAGAAACAACTTTTAATGTCATTGCTAGAGCTGGGAAAAGCTATTCTCTAAAGAACTGGGACACTCTGGGCAGTAATCCCCCTGCAAGTGCAGATATTTGACCTTCAGGTTAATAGATGTCATTTCCACCTGAGCACTGGTGGAGCAGGCAATTCTTGAGCAGGTGAAGTTGCTCTGTAAGCAAGGCCTTTGTCACACTGCTGAAGGGGACAGACATTTCTGGTGGCTGAATCCATCCCTGCCCACGTGGAGGCATCCAGCTGGTCAAACCTGCAGCATCTGTGATGAAGGCTTTCAGACAGGAGCCCCTTGTATTTGCAAAAAAGCTCTGAAGGGCAGTTTGGACATCTCATTAGTCCATTAGCCCCTCAGCAATCCAAAGGTCCAAGGTTCCTAGCCTAGATTAAATGTGTAATGATGGGCCAATGTGTATAATCAGCCCAGAGCTACTAAGGCCTTTATTGAGAATTGAGCCTAGGCCCATTTTCTATAGAAGAAACTGCAATTTATGTGAGAGACAAAGAGCAAGAAAGAACAAAAAATGAAAGAGAAATACCAACAGTCATAGATATAAAAAAAAACCCCAGTTATTAAAAAAATAATAATAAAAAAAGTAAGAAGTGATTAGGGCCCACATTTAGCCACTGCATGGAATAGTGGAATCCCAAAATGGTTTGGAATCCCACAATGGTTTTAGTTGGAAGGACCTTCCAGATCATCCAGTGCCACCCCTGCCATGGGCAGGGACACCTTCCACTGTCCCAGGCTGCTCCAAGCCCCATCCAGCCTGGCCTTGGACACTGCCAGGGATCCAGGGTCTGGCACAGCCTCTCTGGGCACCCTGTGCCAGGGCCTCACCACACTCACATTCCTTCCCAATATCCCACCCATCCCTGCCCTCTGTCAGTTTGAATCCATTCCCCCTTGCCCTGTCCCTCCAGTTCCTGATGAGTTGTCCCTCCCCAGTTCCCTGGAGCCCCTGCAGACCCTGGAAGGTTCTGTGAGGTCTCCACACAACCTCCTCTGCTCCAGGCTGAACATTCCCAGCTCTCCCAGCCCGGCTCCAAGGGGGAGGAGCTCCAGAGCCCTTCAGGGCTCCTCTGGACTTGCTCCAACATTTCCATGTCCTTTTATTGGAGACACCAGGGCTGGGTACAGAGCTCCAGGTGCTCCCAGCAGAGCAGAGCAGAGGGAATGTGCTGAGGGTGCCTTGGTCCCACTGCCTGTGGGACAGAGCTGTGCAGAAAGGTTCCTGAATGCACTGAAATTCAGCAGCTGCATGTGGAGGCTGCAGCACAGTCACACCTCCAGGAAATATTTTTTAACACATTAGGAGAAAAATGTAAAATCTCCTTATGAAATATGATGTTTGGATTTATAACTGAGTTTCCCCTGGTAAGTTCTGGGAAATTTCCCTAAATCAAATTAAACTCAGGGAGCTCAGCTGGCCTCATAAATCACCTGTCTAAACTAGGAATACTTCAAGTGATGCACGTCCAAGTCAGGAAGCGTGACAATAAATTTGATGACATAAAATGAGCCTGTTAGGCCTGGATAAAACTGTGAATAGGCAGTTTTTATGCCTTTCTTAGACAACTACAAATGAGACTTGTTTTTGTAAAATGCTGGATGAAGTGTCCACATGTATAGCTCCAGCCCCGTTGGATCTTATTCACAGCAATGAAAAGCTTTCTGCTCAAAGAGTTTTGGAGAATTTTAATCTGAAAATGTTCAAATGAATATCAAGTCTTGCATATCTCCTTCTCCAATGTTTGTGCTCTCAGGGAGGAGGAGGTAACTATACAGGAATGCAGTGGGATTATCACAAAGGTTAGAAGGGGTTTGGAGCATCTCTCTGATCAGGAGAGACTGTGGGAGATGGGTCAGATTAGTTTGGAGAAGGTTTAGAGGGGATTTAATCAATCTAAAATCAATATGAAAATATCTCAAGGGCAGGTGCCAAGGGGATGGTGCCAAACTCTGTCCAGAGATGCCCAGAGACAGGACAAGAAGGGATGGCCATGAACTAGCCAAGCCCAACAAGTTCCACCTCACCATGAGGAGCTTTCCATGGAGGGTGGCAGAGCACTGGAACAGCTGCCCAGGGAAGGGTTGGAGTCTCATCCCAAACCCACCTGGGTGTGCCTCTGTATGGTCCTGCCTTGGCAAAGGGTGGGACAGAAGATGATCTCCAGAGCTCCCTCTCTGTCAGAACCCAGGACATTCCTCTGGCTGCCCTGGAGGACTTGAGACCCTGGCAGGGGGCTCAGAGACCTTGGCATGGAGTCAAAGACACCTGTGCCTTCCATTTTAGCCCATGTAAAAAATTACCAACTTTGTGTGAAGATTTACAGGCCACAAGGGTTTGAATAGAATGATAGTGAATTTATCATAGGGTGGAGAAGTAGAATTTTGGGGTTTTTCGAATGGGGGTTCAAGAGGCAAGATGGAGGAATGTGGGCATGTCCTGTCCTTCTCCTTCTTCTTCTTGTTCTCCATCTTCTGCTGTGATGGTGACACTTTTGGATTGGTTTAGAGTAGAGACAGACTGTCTAACATAGGTGATGGGTATTGGAAAATTATTGTAAATAAAGTACATGGAGGTTTTAGTATAAAAAGCTAACATCACCCCAAGGGCAGGCACTGTGCCACAACCTGACCTGCTGGACAGATCTTAACAGGTCAGAGAAAGAATGGAACAGATAAGAGAAAATAAACAACCTTGAAAAGCAGAACTGAGGAATCTTGACTTCTTCCTTGGTTGTGGGGCTGAGAAAAAAGACTTTTTAATACCTCAGGAGCCATTTCAGCAACAACAAACCTGAGACCTCCCAACCCTAAGGACTCTGTTCTTCTGTGGGTGAAGCCCCTTCAGCTTCCCAATAAATTGGAAAATTTATTGCTGGGATAAGGACAAGACTTTCTTGCTCCTTACAAATTGTCACTAATTCATAATTCTAAGAATGTGCAAGAGTTAAAGGATGAGATACAGGCTGGGGGAGCTGGGGCTGTGAGAGGGACCCCAGGACCCCTCCCAGAGCCCAAAGGGGAGCTCCTCCAAAGGACTTAATTGCTCACACCTCTCCTCAGGAAAGGGTCAGGAAAAACCAGCCCATTATCATTCAAAAATCTTGTTATAGACAACGATAAAACACACATCGAAGCAAAGAATTAGTTATCAGCATGTTCAAAATGTTACCAGAATAATCAGAGAATTAATATTGGTTCAGATCAAATTATTAGAATAAAAATAAAAGGTAGAATACTATTACACAAAAGATAACAACAACAACAACTGTTGGAACCCTAGCTGCTGAAAATTTTAGACTTTCTGTGCTGACAAACACTGACCCCCAAGAAAACACTGAATTTAACCTGAAACCATAGAGAAAGCTTCCAAAATTAAGTAATAAAATGAAGATTATGAGTATAGAGTTTGAGTAAAAATCTGTAATGTCACATGGTAGAAAACTTAAAGTTTTAGAATATAATAATATGTATAAAAAAATAAAACTTTTAGAACAAAAACTAATCCTTCTTCTTCATAAGTTTAAATAGTATTATATAATTAAATAAAAATTTTAGAACAAAATCTAATCCTTCTTCTTCACCTTCTTCTCCATAAGTTTAAATAGTATTATATAATTAAATAAAAAATCTACCTTACAAACTACAATTAGTTAATTATTAAGTTAAAAATAAAATAATTTAAGTAAAATTTCTTAATTAAACAGTTTTTCCTTAAAAACTTCAGCATCCCATTTCCTTTGCTGGAGAAACAGGATGTGATTTTCCACACATTCTCCACCAGCCCCCAGGGACAGGCTGGGTATTTTCACATGTTTTCCAACAATTTTATCCACTTTTATCTTCCTTCATTGGTGTGAAAGTCCCCCCCATAAAAGAATTCACTGCATGTGATGTGTTTTGCATAAATTAAATATTTGATATTTGTTCTCCTTGTTACCTCTAAATTGATTTTGTCCAGCTCCAATTGGAATACACAGCACAACATAAAACGCCTATATCTGTCTGACATGCTAATAAAAAGAAATAAATAATATACTGTAACAGGATTTCAATGCCACCCTGAGCTACCCTGTTAACCCCACATTAAAAGCTCAGCACAGAATTTCAGGCTGGTTTTTTTTTTTTTTTTCTGATGGCCAAGTTTCCATTTAGAAGGATGTTGGCTTGCCTTTGTTTTCATTTCCAGAGTGCTTCATTAGGCTTACAAATGTTTAATTAAGTTTTATTAAATGCATTAAGCTGAGAGTAAGGAGCTGCACTTTGCACACTGGGTGAAATGGACTCAGTGGAAAAAACCCATTATCAAGAGTGATCAAGATTGATCTGTGCATGCTTTGGCCAATTTGTAGCTAGAGGGAGGCTGATTTTTACTTGCTGTTTATTTAAGGGAATGAATCATACCAGTAAAAATAAATCATTGTTTTGATTAGCCATTTTTTCTCTTTTTTTTCCCCTTTCTTTTAATTTTTTTTAAAATTTCCTTGTAGCAAATGCCTATTCTCCCTGTTAGTGACAGGCTGCACTGACTCCTTTAGAAAGTTCTCTTGTTTTGCCAGCTCAGGGATTTTACTGTAAGGCTGATGATGCCAGATTTGTTTTAAAGTCCAGGTCCTGGAAAGCTGTCATGGTGTGAGTCTTCATTATGTGCACACAAAAATCTTGATATCCTCAAGGCTAGAAATAATTGGTGATATAATGGGAATATTGCGGGGAAGAGCTTTCCAGGTGGCATGTCCCATACCAGGCTTGAGCTGAAAGAAAAATCCAAAGATTTTTAAGCTGCCAAAGCCATCTGATATGTAAAAGTTTCTGATAAATAAAACCTCCAGTTTCTGTTAAATAAAACCTCCAGTTTTTGTCTTCTCCAGAAGACAAAAATATTCTCACTGTCCTTTCCCTGGGTAAAACTGACATCTGTGGGTGAAAGTCCCTGCCTTGAAAAATTAAAAACAATACACTAACACAAACAGTAAATTACAATGCAATCTCATGCTTTTTAAGATTCCAAGATTGTTGTTTCAAGTCAGATTGTTGTTTTTCTTATCATTCTTATTAAGTGTAATTTATGCTAATATATATTCCTGATTACTGGTGGTTTTTTTCTTTTTTTTTTACTTGGAAGCTTAAAACTAATCAAAGAGCTACCGCTATCCTTGGCTGAACTTTAATTTTTGAACTCAAAAAGCTGTATCTGCTACAACATCTTGGCTCCTTGAGAAGATACTTGTTTTGGAAAAGAGTAAACTCTTCACTCAACAGATCCACCATTTTTGTCTTAGTTCATATGTGCTTTGTGCTAATTGGAACGGAACCTTAATTTGAATTAATGATTGTATCAATTGAGCACCGAATCTGCACCAAACAGTACAACTCCCCAACAATGGGGAGGATTCCACTGGTTCAGGAATGAAAAAAAAGATATTTGCCTTTACAAACAAACTGTAGGTTGGCTGATGAATGAAATTGGATATTGAAAGATGAAAGAAACAATGGGGAAAACCCCTAAATTCCGTAAGAATTAAAAATGAAAAGGGAGGGTTATACATGAGAGGGAAATCTTTGGTATCAGGCATTCCATGAAGTCTGTACCTCTCAAGTACCTCAGCCAATGGGGAAAGAGAGAGGAAAATAAGGGAAATTAGGATAAAAAGGAGGCTGAGTCCTCCAAAAATTTGAGAGGCCTCAGTGGAATGCCCCATGGCCTCTCCCTTTATTCCGATGAAGTCAAAGGACTCCTCTGTCTCCTTTCTGGACATAAACCTCTGGTGTTTGTGGGTTAATTTTCCTGACACATTCACAGAACCTCAGGGCAGAGCTCTCATGAGCACTTGGCATTCTGTTGAACCCTGTGCTGAAGCAGTTGCTCACATGGCTTTTAACCATCGCTGGTAAGAAGTTGTACTCCAAGTAGGGGTGGCTTGACAGAAGCTGAACAAGAACCTGGGCAGAGCTCAGCTCTTACCTCCTCCCCTGACATCAGTGGGACTAAATTTAACCCCTTATGTGATACATGCAATTGTGTATCAAGACTGAAAAGCCCATTTGCCATGTAAAATGTGTTTATCTTTAGTTTCTAGATGTTACAAGCCACAGTTGATCAACCCTACAATCAGTAATACAGACTTTGGGGGACTTTTGTATTCTACTTCCAGGCTTATAAGCATTTCTGGAGCATGACATTGTTTGGAAACACAAAAACCAGTTTACACAGTGCACCTCCACCTGAAAATTCAAGAATGACATAATTTGAAAGTTACATAAGGCAGGAGATATATGGGTTTTATACATAAAACATGCATATGTCTCCTATCCTGTATGTCCTACAGTTATGAAGACATTTCCAGGTAGCTGACACTAGAGCTAAACAGCAGGTATTAAGTTATTATTTCTTCATCCTTGTTGGCTTTTTCTCAGACATTTTTAGATGAACACTTTTAGCTCCCAAACCAGTTGGGATTTTTCCCTTAGGATTATGAACACCCAGGAATGAACTGGAAGTTTCCATTAGGTTCCAAATTGTGCTGAAGGTGTGTGAGAGGGTCAGAATGGATGGGAGACATCTCTGCTTCTGAATGTTGCTGTTTTTGAGGCTGCTGCACTTGGAACAAGCACACAGAACTCCTCTGCTGCAGCTGAAGAATGGGGGACCTGCACACCAGCACTTCCAGGCTTTCACAGGCAGTGAATTCAAATTCCAAGGAAGAGCCTCTCACTTTCCTCTTCCTCTGTGAATCACTGAGCACCATTTGAGCCTGCAAGTCTTGCTTGAAAGAATCTGCATTAATTACTATGCATCAGCCTTAAATATGGTGACAGCTCCTGTTGGCAGCCCTGTTTATTTTGTGACCACCTTTTCAGCTCTGCTGTCAAATAGAGGGTTTTTTTCCTCCATCCCAAGAAAACAACCTTTCTCTGTGACCAGCTGCTGAGAACAAACCTCCTCTCCCTCCCCTCCTCAATCCTGAACATGCCATCCTTATTTCCTTGCCAAGGAAATTCTGTCCTTATAAATAGGAGCCAGGCTGGAGTTATAGATATCAAATTTTAGGCTGCTCAAAGGAGAGGAGGTCTATACTGCTTCTCTGGTTTTCATCTTGATAGATATTGTGATACACCTGTCAAAATGTTCTTAATTTCCTGTGACTGTCTGTGGTTTCCCTCTCTACAGAAATATTGCAAAGGTTTGTTTGGAACTACCAACCTACTTCCTCTGAAAATTATTTCTGATAGAGACATTATTTAGTTATTTTTTTCATTATTTCTTTAGTAATCCAAGTCTGTGAAAAGAGAGCTTGGAAAGCTATAAAACAAATAATCTTTTACCATCCCTTTCTCATCGAAACAAAAAATTTAAACTCTCCCAATTTTCAAATAATAACACCCAAAACTCTATCAATATAGGTGAAGAAGAGTAATCATTGCCTGAGGGGGGCAAAAAAAAGACCCAATCCCTGAATAAACACCTCTGAGAAAGAAGAAACAAAGATTATTAGAGACTTAAAAGGTTCCAGAGCCTAAACAGTAGAACCCACAACCATAAACACAATTTAGTGTAAATTGCTTCAGTGACACAATAAAACCTGAGTCATTAAGTGAGAGAAAATTTAGGGGATAATTATGAAGAAGGAAGGAAGGAAGGAAGGAAGGAAGGAAGGAAGGAAGGAAGGAAGGAAGGAAGGAAGGAAGGAAGGAAGGAAGGAAGGAAGGAAGGAAGGAAGGAAGGAAGGAAGGAAGGAAGGAAGGAAGGAAGGAAGGAAGGAAGGAAGGAAGGAAGGAAGGAAGGAAGGAAGGAAGGAAGGAAGGAAGGAAGGAAGGAAGGAAGGAAGGAAGGAAGGAATCAGAGAAAGCTCTTTTAAAGCAAACAGGGCATATTAATTTTCTCTTCCTCATCTGCATGTGTACAGCCACAGATGTGGCAAAACAATGGGATCATTTTTGACATTTTGAAACCTTAAGCCTCTGTCCTAAACATCCTTTGCAAGTAGGGATAACCCAGTAGAACTTCCATAGACTCAGACAGCTTTGATGGCTACATTTAGTTTCCTAAATAATGATGGAGAGATCGGAGTTACAGAGCAATCCCACTGTCAAAAGCAACTGGGACAAGGCAGGATACTTATATGAGACCAATTACCCTTCTTTTTCCTTTTGCTGGCAATAATGTCCAGCACTCAGAGCACATCATTTGACACATTTAAGTTTCTATTGGTTTCTGTACTTGCTTCATATTTTCAGCTACTTATCCCTTGTTTTTGTCCTAAAAATGCTTCACATAGAAATATGAGCTGGAAACCTCCCATATGTCATTGCTTTGCAGCAAAACCAGAAAAATGAAAACCCATTCACAGGGAGCAACAATAAAGCAGCATAAGACGCCTTTATTCTGAAGTACTTTTGTTTTAATGTGCTTCTATTGAGAAAACTGAGAATTTAATTTGGGCTTTACTACGACGCTGCTTCATTAACTTCCAAACACCTCTAGAGCTTTTCCATTTCCCTGATTCTGTTCTTAAACCTGGAATTAGGCTGCCTTAGCCTTGAGTTCAGGTGCAGTGAGTACTTCAGTCTCACACAAATATTCTACTTCTCTTCCTTTAGATAAATGTCCTATTTTTCATTCTCTCTTCTTCTTCTTCTTTTTAATTTTTTTCTTTATTTCTCAACTATCTGAGATTAAATCATCTGTACTAATTCTTATTTTCATACCTGAACAATTAGCAGAGGACTGAAGGAAGATGCCATTTGACAGCTGTGTGAATAACAGAGATGGTTTACCGAGAACAGAAATAAATTTTAGGGATGTCTTCAATTCTTTTTCATTCTAATTTTGAGAAGAATTTAAACCTTAAAAGTCTTAACCCCCTACATAGTTTTGTGAAGCTTAGCTTTTGCTGGGAGAGGTTTGGTTTTCATTTTATCTTCTCCCCCACCAGTTGTTTTTACCAGTACTATTACAAGGACCTCATAAAACTTTCAGTGAGAAAGGCTGTCAAAACAGACAGAACGCCATGAGATATTTAGCTTTCAATGAAATGGATTTTCCTACTGCAAACCACTTTTTTTTTCTGACTAGCCTTGGTGAATGATAACAACTGTGATGGGTCTCTTATGTGGGAACATTTAGGAGAGTGTATCTGTCACATGTATATTCACCTCAGTAACTCCTTGTTCTTGTAGCAACAAGAATTTCTTATTCTCTCACCGGGCTCTACATCATCACCTGAAATGGAAGCTGGGTGTCAATGCCAAACTTGAATCAATAAAGAGCTGAAGTACCTGCAGTGGTGCCAAATAATGTTGCAATTAATCTTTCAGAATTAATGTCTGCTTCATTTCCAGGAAGTCCAGAGGGGTACGTAATGGACCCATTTTGTGCTGTTTAAATAGGGTGAGAAAAACTGTGCTTCTCTAATTTGAATTACACAACTGCAGGAGGATTTGGGTAGGACAAACACCACCCTAAGCCAGTTTGATGATGGGAAAGAGCAGTGAAAAGAGCAGGCTTTCTTTATTCTCTTTTGCAACCAGGCAGAAAAGCAAAGGAAAATATTGTGCCTTCACTGTGGTACCACCAGCAGCACAAAAATTTGCTGCAAATTCAGCCTAAAAGTAGTCACTGCCCCTGGTGAATGGTGGATTTGTTGGAACTCTCCAGCTGATCTGCTCTCAAGGTTGGGAATATTTGGAGTGGCATCAAGCCTCCAGATCAGTTGGAGAGAGGGAGAATTGTTGAGCACTTTTGGATATGTCCAAGTCCATGATGGTGTCTGCAAAAGCCTGGGCCCTGTGAGCTCTATAACCAAATAATGGAATTCTGGAATGGTTTGGGTGGGAAGGGACCTTACAGCCCATCCAGTGCCACCCCTGCCATGGGCAGGGACACCTTCCACTGTCCCAGGGCGCTCCAAGCCCCTTCCAGCTGTGGCCTCCCTGTCCTGCAGTTGCTTTTGTGTGAGTCAGGAGATTATAAAGGGCTGCAGAGGAAGGAGAGGGAGCTTTTCTTCCAGCATTGTTGGAAGCACTGCTATTACTTGGTGATTTCTCCCATTGTGATCACAGGAATGCAATGATTGTTTGCCTGATGCCTGATTGTGGTTTTGTCAATACAGTGTTCTCACTTGCTAACAACTAAGTATCTCATTAACTCCTTTTTTTTTTCTCCTGTGCTATTAAACATATTTGATTCTCTCTGCTGTCCTGTTATGCCAAATAGCAGGAGGGCTCCTCATTACCTCATTCATTGTTTAGTAACAAAGCCTTGCAGGAGTCCAAATGAGTGGCTGAGTGTCACAAGAGTCCCCGTGGCTCCAGCACAGCCCCTTGTCACAGCAAAGGCACTCCACGTGCTGCCTGCAAGCAGCACACTGGGACTGCCACTGTGCAATTCAGCCCTGGCAGCTGCTGGGGCTCAGAAATTCAATACAACCCATTGTCAAGCCACCACAAAGGGGTCAAATGGAGCTGGAGTTGAAGAACGTCTCTGCAATTTCATATTGATTCATAATGAAGGCTGTTCATTAACATCAGAACATTGTGCATTTCTTTAAGTATTTGGAGTTCATTTTTTTGTGATCTTATGTATTTCTGAAGAAGTCACAAGTGATTTCAGTGCTATAGCATCCCTCAGAGATTCTCAGCCTCTCGTTGCTCTGGGCCTAAAACCATTACAAACAAAATGGTTGTTTTCTCAGATATTTATATTCAAAAAAAGAAAAAAAAATAAAAACCCAGGGAAATTATTTAATATAATCTGGAAAAAACCCCAACAAAACATTCAAAAGGTACCAGAATCCACCACTGTAAGAATAGCACATAGGCAGAATATTCTTGTGGATGTTAATTCCCCTTCTAAAGCTTTTTGGAAGAGATACCAAAGCCTTGCATTCCAATGGCTGATGGGGGATCATGCAGAAGACACACAGACATTTGTTAAGAGAATTATTTTGCATGAAGCATTTCCCTGGGCACAGGAAGTTTTATTGAGGACCAAATCTAAACCAAGGTTTCTTTTCAGGACCATGGACTTCTAGAGCAGCTCTGGGCCAGCACATTTTCCAGCTGACAACCTCAGGGTCCCTCTCAGAAGTAAGTAAGTAATCAACTGTATTTTTGAAGTGGTGGCATAGAGAGACATTTATACAAACAACAGTTCATGAAAGATGGTTTGGGATGAGGGAGTGATTTTGCTTTTTATTTTTTAAAGATCTGTTGAACTACTGTGGATGCTTTTCTAAAGCTCTGTGCAGTTACTGCCAACTTCTGTTCAAGGCACTGATGTTTATGAACATTCTGAATTCATTTATGAATTCTGTACATGAAGTGCCTGAGTTCAGACTCATACTAACAGGAATCTGAGTAGAGTTAGGAGCAAGCTCAGATATTTAATTAACAATAAGGAATAGTATTTGAAATATAGAAAAAATGTCTATCATTGCTTATGGCCCAGATTGAGCATTTTATGCATTTCTGAGGTAGTCTTATATATTTTTCTAACTTAACCTTAGCAAAATTTTGCAATTCATTAAGAAAAAAATGTTGGGAATGGCAACATTGCTATGTCTAGGAGACATTTTACTTTTGTTGCTCCCATTAATCAGGGTAAGACACAGCCCTAAACCTACCCTAATGATCAATAGAAAACCCTGAAACAACTAAAGGAAGCCATCAGTTTTATTACAGAGTCTTAAAAATACATCTAGGACTTCTTAGGGTGTTAAATAATCACTCAGCACCTGCCCCTCTCTGTCTTCCCAGGACACAGAGTTTTTATCTCTTTTTGTACCCAGCTGATGAAAGTATCTCATGAATAATTAACAGAAAGCACTTGCTGGACATGGAAGATTTGAGATTAAATCAATCAATTGGAGCCTGCAATCCATGTTATTAACTTTCAGAATCCAGTGAGGGGAGGAGGAATTATCTGCATATCCCTCACCCAATGCCAATATTTGTACAGCCTGGACTGGATTCAGCTCAGTCCCACAGCAGCTTCACACTCAGAATCCACATCAGGCCAGCTGAGTTCCTTCACTTTTCTGCTGCTGCCATTGACGCCAGAATGTGGCCACAAGCACTTGTAGAAAACTCAGTTATGAGGTAGCTCTGCTGTAGTTTGCAGCCTACAAGGCAATAAATGTTTCCTCCAGAACACCTTATAAATTCTAACTCTCACGAATAACAACATTATCACTGCTCGATGAGGGAAGGTTAATAAATTTTAACAATAACCAAAGCAAAAATGGTGCCCTAAAACACAAGGGAATGAACTGTTTCAACAGAGCTGGATGAAAAACAAGAAAACATTAAGAAAGATAAAACCAGGACAGTGTACTACTTAAAAATTTGGGTTACTTCAATCAACCAAGGAAAAAAATCTTCAAGAACCAAGAAGCTTTCAAGTTGTCTCTATTTTATGACAATAGAAACCCACCAGATTTCATCATACACATGCAAATGCAATATTAAATAAAAATATTGACAGTTAAATACCAAGAACATTTAATCACATGTAAAAGGGAAATATTTGGTGATTTGAAAGCTTAAGAATAATTTGGTGATTCAAAATCTCTAAAAATCTACACAGTACCTCATGCTGCATTAAACCAAACCTACTGCAATGTACCCCCACTGCCAAAAAAATGAATTATTGAGACCTCCTGGGAGAGATAAGGCTCATCCAAAATCTGCCAACAAACATGCATTGACTGTCCCACAGAGCCTGCTATTGCCAACAGGGCATGGCACTATTCTAATGAAATGCATGAGGGGTAAACAATACTTTTTTGGCTGGTTGTATGTTGTCTCTAAAGATTTCTCTCCATGCTCGTCCATTTCTGTGCATTGTAGAAGGTCATAAAGCCCAGCACATCCAGAGTGAGAGAAAATGGGGCTGCTGGAACACCAATTATGCCATTTTCTTCCAGCGAGGCAGCACTGACTGTCCAAATGCAGCTGCTGCCAGAGGTTGGTCAGTCTGCTTTGTTCTCGCAGAACTTCAGGGCCTGAAGCCTCCTCTATAATTTATTCCAGTGCTTCCCAACTCTTACATTAACTAAGCATGGTTTTAATATCAAGCTGTGTCACAAAAATATTATGGTTTAAGCCACAGGTTTCTACTTTCTTCACAATGGACAGGAAAGTGGATAATTTCCTTTCCCTTTGAAGTTTGTTACAGAGACCACGGTTTTCCTTCCAGAGTAAATATGCAGGAGAA
Organism: Molothrus ater; assembly: GCF_012460135.2. Classification (NCBI taxonomy): domain Eukaryota; kingdom Metazoa; phylum Chordata; class Aves; order Passeriformes; family Icteridae; genus Molothrus; species Molothrus ater. Next base: position 5,489,261 of record NC_050486.2, read on the forward strand.
ATTACAGAGAATTAATGATCTTGTAGTCCCTCTAAGGACTTTGAAATAATCCAGGTAGCTCTCACTAAATTAATTATTGGATTTTCCCTAATTAAAAATTGTTCATAAGAAATGGCTCCCAACAACAGAAGGGAACCTTGACATGCCTGGAGAAAAACTGTGTCTGCACCTTCAGTGTTTGATCACCAAAGTATACTTAGAGGAACATTTAAAAGGCCTCACAAAAGCCAAAACAAAGGTGCTCTGCAGGTGAAATAAATTCATTGATCGCAGTTAGTCGAGGTAGATTTCCTGAAATTGTGGCTAAAAATGTGCTTTTTTCTCACACTGCAAGATCTGAAATGATTTGCACCCAGTGCAGGCTACCACTCCTTTTTTGTCTTAGCCCAGTTGCCTGTTCCAGTGTTCCTAGCATGATTTCTTCAGGAATTCTTGATTTTGTGTGTGGTCATCTTTAGCTGCGTCCCTTGGCAAGGAAAAGGGGGGGCAGAGTGGGAAGGAGGAGGCTGAAGTGATGCCAAGGCTGCCAGAGCCCCAGGAGGGTTTGGAAAACACTGCCAGGGATGCCCAGGGTGGGATTGTTGGTGTGTCTGGGCAGGGAGTGGGGTTGGTCTCCATCATCCTGGTGGGTCCCTTCCAGCTTGGAATATTCTGTGATTCTGTCCTATGATTCTAAAACTTTTCTTTAGCTCAGGCTGTGGAGGGAGTGCTTGTGGGGCAACTCTCTGGAGTTGTAACTACTCAAATTATGGGAAGAATGAGTGCCCTGCTCCCACCAAAAAATGGGAATCTGCTCTCAACTATGCTGTTCAGCCTGAAATAAGGCTAGAGCAGCATCAAATGATGTCTGCATTTGACTCTTCTAACTTGGAGAAAAGATTAAATGTACAGATAAAGATGTAACCAATGCAGGCTGCTAGTTTCCTTGTGGTAGCCAGAATAGATATATTCATTTTATATTATTTGAATTGAGAGGGTGCATTGCCTTTTTATGTAAATGTACATACTTCTGACATGGAAAAAAAATATTTAGGAGAAATTTACACTAATAACACTTTTAATTATTCTGTGTTCACTCTTGATTGAAGTACTTGTACTGAGTGCTGTATAATTGACAGAAGCTCATTTTTTTGCTTTAGCTATGCAACCTTTCCTCTAATAGATGAAAAAAAGATGACTAAAAAGAGACCAAAAAAGTAATGAAGTTAAAGAATTACATTTCTTCTTCAGTTTCAGGAGAGTTACATTTTCTTCTGGATGTTTAAAACAGACAACTTTCAGGCTAAGAGTAGTGATAGAATATCTATCATTGGGTGTGAAAAGGAAGGAAAAGAGCCAAAAATACTGAAAAAAAAAGAGTTTGCCAAGCCTTCTGAAGATGTGAGGCACAGCTACAATTTAGATTAGTCAAGAACATTGTTCTGGCTGAATAAATCCCAATTTAAGTTCATTACCCAGCTCAACTAGAGCTGACCTTTGTGAATGTGCACGAGTTTGCAGAAACATTACCAGCACAAAAGTAAACCCTCACTGATACTCCATTCCTCTCTGTAAGGAAATAGTGGTGATTTTTCTTCATACAAGGCATTTGATCTTCTAAAAAAATAACAGAAGTAATCATAAGGTATTTTTTCCTGCCAATTCTCTGCATAAATGTGCATATTAAATGTGTTTATTAACAGTTCAGATGAAAAAATAAAGTTCTCAGTCCCCAGTACTACCCTACTAAAAGCCATTCATTTATTGGAGTAGGGTTAGTAACACTTCTGCAAGTGTGTAAATCTCTGCTTGATGGTTCAAATTCTTCCTGAATTATTTCTGTCTAAAAACACTGTAAGACTTGGTCAAAGTAAACATCAAATCAACACAAGTTGTGACTTCCCTAGAAGTCACTCTTCTAATCAAGAGCTTCCATAGTTCCTTGTGAACAGAAGTTCTCTGTTTACTAAAGAAATAACAAATTAATGTTAAAAATCCCCATTGAAATCCCCTTTGAAAGCAAATCTATATTTGCTAGAAATCTCTCTCCTCTTCTAAAAAGAGTCTGATGAAAAAATATCTGAGTTCTGTGAGAAGATATTCCTGCAGAACTGAAAGATGTAATTTTTCCTGCACCATCAAATTGCCAAAAGCTGTCATTGGAGGAAAATATTATTTTAACAAGTGGCATTTCATTTTCAACTGATTTAAGCAATGGCTTTAGAAAAATGTTTAGAAAAGTATTGTGAACTTGCATATACATTTTATATTCCATCATGATTGTTCAGCAAGTAGCAAGATAGTAAAAATGATATATCAGAATAATGTAGTAACAGTGCTGGAATGAATGGCTCCGACTGTGACATATTGAATATTTTGTGTATTTCAGATGAACATAGATACAAAAAGATGCTCTTGTCAGTGCAGGAGCAATTTTTTGCTATTTAAAAGATATATATATTGACTCTCTATATCATACTTTGCCATTAAGTCTCAGTATGCACAGATACTATATTATCACATACTGTAAAAAAAAAAATTAAAAAAGAGTTAAATTACAGAATACTACAAAAAATACCCTATTTTCAACCAGAACTTATTCAGAGCTGCCTAGCCATGGGAGTTTCATTTTGCAAAAGACTATTTTAGCAAGATCTTTCATCCTATCTGAAGTAATTTATTTTCCAGTGAGAATTTGGAGAAAATTACATTCTGAGCAGTGTCTGTAATTCCTATGCACAAGTGATCTACAGGAGCTGCTGAGTTTTGTGAGCTGGAATTCAGTCTGCCTCAGGGCATTGTTTTGCAGAGCTGCTGCTCTATGTTTTGGGTTGGACACAGCCCCAAGTATATGAAAATGCATTCAGAACTTTTAGGTTTCTTGGTTAAAAGAGAACCTTTCAACTTTATTAAGTGGTGCATATCTAGATTAACAAGTGGTACAGGTATTATGCTTTAGGCCTGATTCAAAACACTTCCAAGTCAATAGGAGTAATTTCATTGACTGTAAGTGGGGTTGTAACACCCACCAGGCAAAAGTAATGGACCTTGAATTGAATATGCTCATTGTTTCTTTTTTTTCTTTTATCACTAGATAACTTTCACTCACTGTATTTTCCTGTTCATTTCCCTGTGTCCCATCATTGCATCCTGACTCTTCTGTTTGCCTTCCATTCCTCAAGGTTTCATTGGGATTTTTGCTGATGCATGACTGGTATATATTTTTTCCCATTATTTTTATTTTTCTTCCCTTTATAAAATTTATATATATATATATATAAATTATATATATATATATATATACAATAATATATATATTTATAAATAATGTCCTATGATTTAGGAGTAACTCAAAGAAAGAAAACTTCACACTCTTGCTTTCCTGGTTTAGAAGCCTGATAAGGGTAAAGAAAGAATAATGGAGGCTGCATAATAGGTAACAGAAACTTGTTGTGAACTGAAAAATGTTTAAAATTAAGAGCACAGAAACACAGAATATCCTGAGTTTTAAGGAACCCAGCAGGATCATCAGGTCTAACTCCTGCCCCTGCACAGACACCTCAACAATCCCACCCTGTGCCTGAGAGTGTTGTCCTTTCCAACCTGGGAATGCCATTCTCTATTTATAATATTGAATATCATAATATCTATTAATTATCTATTATCTATTATCTATTATCTATTATCTATTATCTGTTATCTATTAATATATGCAATATATTCCTGTGATATGCAATTATTTATTAACTGTGCAAAGTTATCTCGTTAAGAAAGGAAACCAATGGCAGAATAATTAACAGCAGAATAAAACTTTAAATTATTCTAGTAAGGTATATGAATATTTTTTTTACATGCTTTTTCTTTTCTTTGGGCCTTTATGATGAAGGGGACATTCAACCAGCAGGAGCGGCAGTAATTTGTGACCAAGGAATTGATCTGGGATGGGCTGGGATGCCCCACACTCCCAGTATTGGTGTTGGCTCACGGTTCTTCTTTGCAGCCTCCTTGTTGTGGGAATGAGTGAGTGGCTGTCATGTTTAGCTGCCTGCCAGGTAAACCACAACACCCAATATGGGCCATGAAGTGTTGAGATAATGATAAATCTGACCAAAAAACCACATTTTTATAATAATTCATGATATCATTTTAATAGTTGCTGTTCACAATCTTTATTTATTTGACCTCAGACTTGCTCTGCTCATTCCCAGAGTTATGGTGTATAGCCCCTCACCTCCTGTGAATGTTCCCTGTTGTGCTGTTTGGCATCTCTGGGGGCTGGATTAAGGTTATTATTTTTGTGTACTGTGTAACACTGGTTCATGATATGATAAAATTACTGCCTGTGACACTAATCTGGTATTTGTACTCAGCAATACCATCAGCTCTGCAGTTCAGGAAATATCTCTGGGAAACTATTAATAGTTTCTCTCTTTACCTTTTCTTCTCAGAGCCAGTCCATGGGGGAGTCAGGGGAGGACACTTCCACTCTTTCACCTTTCCCATCTCCTCCAAGCCAGCTACAATGGCTCTTGAGAATTTTGGATATACTTGGGATGTTGAACCAGCATATTCTTATTGGTGTGATTCCCGATTCTTTCAGGAATTTATGGTGAATTTACAGTGAACTGTGGACAGGCAAAAAGATTTCACATTGATTGTGGTACAACAGGGCCAGCAGCCTGCAGTGACAAGGTAGGGAACCAAGCAGCTGGGATCACTTTCTAAGAAATGGGGCAGTGACCAAGGGATTGGGAAAGAGGCACAAGCCACAGCCACTGGAGGTGACTTCTGTCAGCTGTGAAGGAAGTCCTTTTTTTCCTTTTCCTTTTCCTTTTCCTTTTCCTTTTCCTTTTCCTTTTCCTTTTCCTTTTCCTTTTCCCTTTTCCTTCCCCTCTTCCCATTCCCCTCTTCCCCTTCCTCTTCCTCTTCCTCTAAACCTCCTTTATCTCAGCCCAGGAGTTTTACCTTTTTTCTGATTCTCTCCTTGACCCCACTGGGGGAATGAATAAACAGATGAATGAACAGCTCTGTGGGGTTTAGCTGCCTGCAGGTTAAACCACCACATGAAATGTTGCTTCTTTTTGTAGGAGCAATGCCTTTGGCTTGTTACAATATTTAATATTTATATAACAAGAGTGTACAGCCCTTCTTCAAAATGATCAGCAAATAAATGTTAAAAATGCCAGGAAGTTTTTGAGGTTAAACATTTGAGTTCCTGATTTCATATTTCTTCTGCTAAGAGGAACTTGAAGCTGTTTTGCAGAACTGTAACTTTACTTTCTCAGTTTCTCTCATTGTAGTACCAGTTTGCTTTTTTTTCCCTTCAAAATCAGGATCTTCATGAAAACCATACCAAACAAACTCTGAATCAAATTTTCTTACAGGAGAAAAAATAATAATAAAAAAAAAATTCTTGCCCAGATCACTGTTTAACAGTGATATCACTTTCCTTGATATATATGTACAATTGCATTTTCTAATGCAGGACCAGGCAAATATTGATCTCTTACCCTAAATAAAATTCAATTATACTTTCATCAAATGGAACACCTATAAACCAAGAAGCTGCATTAAATTGGTTAACCATTAACAATTCACCCTTTCCCAGCTACATTCTTTATTCCTACTGTTATTTTCTTGCAAAGATGCACTAGACAAGGAAATGATTTTTCACTCTCTTGTTTGACACACTTTTGCTGGGAAAACCTTCAAACACAGCTCAAGCCAGAAAGGCACTGGGGAATATTCTCTGAGCAAAGCACAACTGGATAGAAAATTAATAACCTTTCTTTAGAGGAATGCAAGAGAGGACAAGAATTAAATATTTTTCAGCGAAACAGCTATAAAGGGGTGATACAATGCTTTTCTACTATTCAAGGACCTTTAAATAGCCAATTTATTTATTGTTCAGCAAGGGCTGACGCCAGTAGCTCACTGCCTTGAAAACAAAACTTCACATGCACTGGCTCAAACTGAAATGCCCTCACAACCTCAGCCTATGCTTCCAGTTGAGACAAAGTGCCAATTGACTTAAAAAGCAAATAAAAAATGCTCTTACCCCTATGTTCAGTATAAGAAGGAGCAATATTTTACAAGGTCTGTTAAAGTAGCTCCTGGTTCCTGGTGCAATATTTCTGACATCTGTTATTTCAACGTGATGTTTCCATTGGCACTCTAGCCCTTCAGCCAGCCATGAAAAACTGAAAAATGACTTTGTGCAATCGAAATGACAAATACAGATCTACAGGATCAGCCTTCAGCAAGAGTCAATGATCATAAATCCCATGTTTCCATTGTTTTCTTGAAAAATTTATGATGTAGTTTGGCTTGCTTTTCAAATGAATGCTGAACACATCATCAGCAGAAGGATTCCAGAGCTCTGTAAGCAATAACCCCTAGGTTTTTTTGGATCCTGAAGATTTGTCCCAGTGGAAAGGTTTGGAGCTTTACAGAAGCATGTTGGACAGTAATTTATTACTTTATTTAGGCTTTCTATTTTTTTTTTTTTGGTGGGGTTTAGTTATTTATGATTTATTCTATGCATCTAGAAATAAACATCTAGAAGAGGCTGCAGAGTCATGCCATTCAACCCAACGTGGAGGTTTTAAATCACCAATATTCTAGGATTTTTACACAACAAGAAGCAGGAAGGAAATGGGAATATGAAAGTAAGATAGGATTTTCCTTTGACAGGAAAAGGGGCAAAATACACCACAAATAAAACTGGGAATACTTCCTTTGACAGGAAAAGGGGCAAAATACACCACAAATAAAACTGGGAATACTTCTAGATTAATTTCTCATCTCTTCCATAATCATATTCATAATCTATGTAAACCAAATTTTTAATTACTCTATGGATGAAATAGAAACAATGACATTTCCTCTGTCCCTACTCTGGATGGAAGGAAGGAAGGAAGGAAGGAAGGAAGGAAGGAAGGAAGGAAGGAAGGAAGGAAGGAAGGAAGGAAGGAAGGAAGGAAGGAAGGAAGGAAGGAAGGAAGGAAGGAAGGAAGGAAGGAAGGATGGATTTTGGGTGTCTTCCCTAACCCTCCACTTCTCCTCCTTTGACACAGAGAGCTCCTTTATCCCATCTGCCTCCTCTAATATCACACATGAGACAAAGGAAGCTTGGAGGAATTTGCAAGCTACTCAATATATTTCATTTAAGACAAAGCTGGTCATGACCTTCTCTTTTTGTGTTTTTAGATTAAAAGCAACATGACATTGAAGAGCAATTTTACCAAATTAAAGAAACACATTTAAACAAGGTGTTTTCTGTGGCAGTTATTCACGCAGAACCCATCACTCAGGATGGAACTAATGAATAAAGGAAAATGTTCAGATCCATATTAAGAAAGGTTCAGCAATCTTGACCATGGCAGATGAGGACACTTTTTTAACCTTATCAATGTCAGTCTTTTGCTGTGAAAGGCCTTTCCTGCTTAACTTGACATCTTGTATTGTCTGATGAGCCATTTGACACATTTCTGATGATCTATTCCCTCTTACACAGCTTCTAAGATTGGAAAAGGAATAGGAAAATTATTTCCATTTCTTAATGAGGAAATTATAACTGTAAACAAAATTGATCAGCTTAGAATAAAACTGTGGAATAAAACCCATGCCTTTTTCCCAGTTTCCTAGGGGGTTAGAGAGGCACTAATTCTACTTTTCCCATCTCCTTAAATACTGTAATTTTTAAAAATGTTAAAAATTTTTAAAATACATTACAAAGAGTAATGTATACATGGTGGTTTTACTTCTATGCATGGAAAACACCCAAAATAATAAGATCAAAAATGTTATAGAAATGACAACAGTAATAAAACAACTTATTTCCCACTGTGAACTGGTAGAGCCCTTTAAAAACTTTTTTAAATCTTGGTAGATTCAATTCTATCCCTTTCTCAAAAGCAGTGGAAAAAAAATACACTGCTTAAAACTTTCTGGTGATTTGTATGAGCAAGGAAAATGCAGAAATATTGTCGTTCAGAAATGTGTAGGCAGAAAAGTCATCATCCTGGTAGCTGGAGAGTTGGATTTGCTGAGGGCTCTGAAATCCTGCTAAGCTTATTTCTTCTCAAGAAAGAATATTAAAACCAAAAGAAGGATCAGTAACTGTGCTGGAGAAAATATTGGTCCTCAGCAGCAGCAGAAAGCCAAGAACACATCAGTGAAGCACTGAAATAAAATTTACAAGTAGGGAAAAAACTTTATCTAAGAAAGTCACACAAAAATTGAACAGAAACTACAGTAATTAGAAAACATTTTCAACCATGCTTGCTCTGCAAATGTATTTTGTCAAGATATATCCTGGAAATGAGTTGTCTGATCAAGGTTAGAACCTCCAAATTCCTAGGAATTCTCTATTTGAAGAGGCAGGGTGAAGCAGTAGGCACAGATCTCATAAAATCAGGAATTATTTTTTTGAGTGGCACCATTTTGGCACCATTTTGGCACTATTTTTAAGCATATTATAAATTAAATCCACTTATGTCTATATAAATCACTTGTTTTAATGAATGTGATGTGTAATGGGGCTTTTGGGTTTGGTGCAACTTGTTTTATATTAACAAAGTGACAACATGCTTGTTTTATATTAAAAAAAGTGCCAACAAGCAACAAACAGACTAAATTTGGAAGGAATGGGTTTTCTTCTAGGGCAACAAATACTGTGTGATGCTTGAACGTGGAAATGTGAAAAAATAACACATTCAGATTATTGAAACTTTCACGCTCACACATCTCTCTGTGGCCTGTGAATTCTAAATCCAGAATGCAATTTTTCAGCTGATTATCTCTTTAGGCACCAAAAATGAAGTTTAATCCTTTTTACTTCATTTTGCATTGCATCAGTTTCATGGGAATGTGTGGAAGAATGAAACCTAGAAGGGGTTCTACAGGGAGTCCTTCAGAAGTTCTCCCACTGTGGGACAGGATGGTTAAATACAGTTTTTCTTTTAGGTTTTTTTTTTTCCTTTTCTAACACTTAATAATATGTAATAAGTATAGAATGTATTATATTACATAGGAATGCAATATATTACATAATTTTTTACCTGTCTATTCTTGCAGATGTAATTCAGAAATACCTTTATAAGCTCTCTTCATTTAATTCAATGTGAATTAGAAATGCAAACAATTATTCTAAGGCTTACAGTTAACATAAATATTTAATTTAACCCTTATTTTTTCACTAGCTGGTGCATACCATCAGATAGGATTTTACATAACAGCTGATGGGACCTTTCATTCCCCAGTGATCTGTAAACCTAAAATAATCAATTTTCATGCCATAAGCAGATGTTCCCTGAGTCTGTGTGTGCAGACCACTTGTCCCAGTGACCAATTAGAGGTGGGAACATTTTGGAGGGATCTTCACTGCCTCATGGCAGTAGATTTGCTGATATATTCCTGAATTAAACATGACTGAGCTGCATATCTGGGCTGGTGGGCAATAACCAGAGAAAGCTGATTCTGGTGGTGTCATTAGAACTCACACAAGAACTTGCAAGGTCATAGCTCTATTAAAAAAAATTAAAAAGCTAACAACTAAAGCAATTGGAAAGAGGGGGATCAGAGCAGCACAGAGGAAAAGCTGCCTGCATCAAATAGTGCTGGTCTTTGATATCAAACCCTCTGAACAGACTTTAATTAGGTGCTGAGATTGAAATCTGTGCCCTTGGAAGGGTTGGTGGTGACACATTCCCAGCTGTTAGTGTGGAGCACACATGGACACACAGACTGGTGGCCAGAGAGGCCATGGGAATAGCTGCCAATTAAACCTTGGGTTACCAGTTCCAAGTATGGGATATGGCTGTCAGCTTTCTAAATAAATGGGACTTTATGTCCCAGTCCCCCCGGTGCTTCTGAACTGGGATGATTCAAATTAAGTGGGACAGGCAGCAGGTGAAGGAGCAGACAGGGAAGGTGGAGAGAGACTCTTTACAAGGGCCTGGAGTGACAGGACAAGGGGAATGGCTTTCAGCTGAAAGAGGGCAGGGTTAGATGGGATATTAGGAAAAAATCCTTCCCTGTGAGGGTGGGCAGGCCCTGGCACAGGGTGCCCAGAGCAGCTGTGGCTGCCCCTGGATCCCTGGCAGTGTCCAAGGCCAGGCTGGATGGGGCATGGAGCAACCTGGGACAGTGGAAGGTGTCCCTGCCATGGCAGGGGGTGGGACTGGATGAGATTTAAGGTCCCTTCCAACCTAAAGCAGGCTGGGATTCTGTGATTTATGTCCTGATCCCACCAGTGCTCTGAGAGGGGCTGAGCCGAAGGCAGGCTGGGATGTTGCCTGTGGATCCAGCTCTGTGATCCAGCTGAGCAGAGCTGTGGAGCCTCAGGTCCCTGAAAGTGGCCTTTGGCTACAGCAGCCTATTTGTTCCAGTAATCTGGGGGAAAAAATAAAAATCCCTGAGAATAGGGCAGGCTTCACAAGAAAACATCCTTCCCTGACAGGGGCAGCCCTTTGCTCTTGGCCTCATGGCCTGTTTGGTCAGCAGGGCTCTGCCATTCTCAAGGCCTTACAAGTGAAATTGAACTTTCCCTTCATTTCTGCTAATTTTACTACAGCTGAGCAGCTTATGAAATTTCATTTCTCTTTTCCCTGATGATGCTAACCAGAAGGCTGTTCTCCTGTTGGAGGGATCCTATCAGATGTAGCAATATATTGCCTACAACAATTGCTGTGAAACTTATTATCAGTAAACATTTCAACCCTGTAAGATCCAAAGGCCTCACAATATAAGGTGGGAATAATTTGTAATGGATGCTGTAAAAATATAAAATAGGATTTCAGAGTCACAGGATCATTAAGGCTGGCAAAGCCTTCCCAGACCATGAGGTCCAAGCTGTGACCAATTCCACCTTGTCACCCAGCCCAGAGCCCTGAGTGCCACGTCCAGGCCTTCCTTGGACACCTGCAGGGGTGGGGATGTCCCCAAATACACTGACTTTAAGGAATTTTCCTTTAGATTTTCCTCTGTGCTTCCTTTCTAGACTATTTATCCAGTCAAAAATAATATTTCTATTTGAAAATGGAAGTAATTTTGATTACTTATATTCTACCTGATATTTTACCTGATAAACCTCCAGAGGGATTCTCTGACAATGGATGTGCTTCCTGATTCCAGGCACAATTTTCAAATTCTCTTCTCTAACAAACACAACTCTTAGGAACACTTGAACACCATGGCATTTTCCTTAATATGAAAAAATAGCCAAAGAAGGGAAAATGTGCCTTGCAGACTGCAGCCTGCACTATATAGAAAATATTTGAAAGATTTAAATAGAATAGAAATTTAGAATAGAAGATTTAAATAGAATATTTAAATAGAAGATATTTGAAATATTTTTATTTGCTTCTGGATGGTATTATACCCAAATCAGGTATATATGATTATTATTTTTTTTAACAATACTGAGAATAAAGATTAAGTTAAATTTGCAGGTGATTTCTGCAGTCTGACACAGGGATTGCCAGTGCTCTGTGCAGCAGAGAGCTGTCTGATCTGACAGATTAGATTTAACCTGGCAGATTTATTTGTCAGGAGAAGGCTCCACGCTCTGCACATTTAGAATCACACAAGTTCTTACCCTCTGCCACAGCCCCCAAAAGCACTTCACAATTACTCCAGGTTAAAATAATCAGTTTTCTGTTCCCAGTACTGTAAAATGGGCCAGTCCTTGAACAAATGTTGCGCTGGAATTAACTTATAACAATCACTGTAGTCTTGCCCTCATGGCAAATAAAAGCTACCACTTAAATACATCACACAAAAGGCAAAGTCTAAGGTTCCAGAGATTTAAAACCATTAATGGGAGAAACAGAAAATTATTCCCAATTTTAAATATCCAGGAACTGCATTCCTGTTGCAGGAACAGGAGAAAGACAGGTTTCCCCACAGAGTAAACCAGAGCAGGTTTAACTTGTGTATTTTAACACGCTGGCTTTCCTAACTGAGCTTTCTAAAGCAGTCTAAAACTTGGCAACATGAGGTCTTCTCCAAACCATCCTGGTATAGAGCACTAGAGAAAGGGTGTAAAGAGCACACAAAAAAATCTTCTCCCTGAGGCTGAGGATGTACATAAGTAACTCTCAGCTTTAGCCTTCTATTCTCAAGCTAAGGCTGGTGCTAGAGAATTAAAATACTGCAGTATTGCAAATAACACTCCCAGGACTATGCATCATTTTTATTTGCATTTCTTGCAGCCTTCTGGCATCTTATTATCCCCCTGGACACAAGGCCAGTAACCTTAATGAAATACCAGGAGATATACACAATTCTAGCACTTCTAGTTTAATAAAAAATGCTTTAAACTTCTTAGTACAGAACATATTATTGGCTGTTTGTAACAAATTCCACCTGGGAGAGCAGCTGGTGCATCAGTGAACCCAGTGCCCTTGACTTTATCTGCTGCCTATTTTGGGAAGCAACTCTGAGATACAAATAAATAGCAGACACTTTTTTGGAAATACTACCAGGATGAGTAATCATTTATTGAGTCTCAACAGTTATACAAACATCTCACATGTATTGCTCAAAGTATTCCCCCCTCCCCCTTCTGTAAACACAGACGTTGAAATCACAAATCATATTTGCTGGGTCACACCAACTTTGGTGTGTGCAGCTTGCTTGGGGGAGCAGAGCCTGTTCCAGATACTCTGCCTGGGATTCTGAGACGCCAAAAGGAGTGGGATGGGCGTGGAGTGAAGGGAGATGCTGCAAGAAGAAGCTGGGGAGAGCAACCTCAGGTGCAGGAATGCTGATTCCCTCAGTCTCTCAGGATGTCTTCAGTCCAGCTCTGGGCTCTTCCTCACACCCTCAAAGTGCTCAGAATGGTTAGAATTCATTCCAGCAGTGACCACAAACTCACCAATATCAGGTGTGGGAAGAGTGAGAGGCTCAGACCTTAAATAAATTGGGAGGTAACAGACAGAGGAATGACAAGGGAAAAATAGGAGACCATGGAAATATTTCCCTGTTAATTATGCCACAGTCCACTGGAGCTACTGTGCGTGTTGCACAGAGAGATGTCATTAATGCTGCTCTTCATTTCTTTGTTTAGCAGTTTGTCTTGGAGGCTGTTGGAACCCAGGAAATTCCTCTGGCTGTCCTGGATTGCCAGAACCCCAGCCAAGGGGCTCAGAGACCTTGGCACAGAGCCCAAGACTGCTGTGCCTTTGATCTTGACCCATGGAAAAACAATTACCAACCTTTATATTAAGAATTACAAGTCAAGAGAGTTTAAGTGGAATGATGGTGAATTTGTCATGGGGTGAAAAATAGATTTTTGGGGTTTTAGAATGGGGGCTTGGGGTCCCAAGATGGAGGAATTTGGGCGTGCTCTGTCCTTCTTCTTTCTTCTTCCTAACCTCCATCTTCTGGGTGATGTTGGCATTTTTAGATTGGTTTAGAGAAGAAACTCACTGTATAACACAGGTGATAGGTATTGGGAATTTATGGTAAATAATTTATATGAAGTTTTTAGTGTAAAAGATAACACTGCCCCAAGGATGGGCAGTGTGCCTCAACCCGACCTGCCAGACAGACCTCGGCGGGTGGGAGAAAGAATTTTATAGATAAGAAACAATAAACAACCTTGAGAACTAGAATAGAAGAATTCTGACTCCTTTGACTGCTGGGCTGGGACAACAGGCTCGTACATATCTCAGAGTCACTGTGACCAGCAGAGGTTCTGAGAGGAGGCTGTGAGCAGCTGCAGCAGCCCCATGGCCTGAGCCAACGCCCCACAAACCCTTAGTGGCTGATGGAGCAGGAGAAGTTCCCTTGAGCTGCTTGTGAGTTATTACAGTTTTGTAGCTGAACGTTTCCAATAAGTGATTCTCTAACTTCATGGAAAAAAGATCTCATCTTTCTTAAATGAGCTCTTCCTTCATCATGAACCATTTCCCAAGCTCTGTTCCTGATGCCCTGCAAGTCACAGCCAGCATGCCAGTGACACAGTCTCATTCTTTTGATGAAGTCTTTCAATAATCACCTCTGCCAGTAGGCACTTCCCCCCCCCCCCCCCCCCCAGATACTCCATTCTTTCATTATTTTCTGGATTAGGACCAGATTCTTTGTCAGCCAGGGTTTTCCAGGATCTCATCAATAAAACTCTGAATTAGCAGACATGATTTCAAAGGAGGTGTTTGATACTATCATTCTTCCAAGAGCATTCCCATACCCTTCCCTAACATATTTCAAGAGTCATTTTATGATACGCCATCCTTTGTTAGCACAACAAAGTGAAACCCTACAGATTTTAACCCGCACAGAAAAATTTAAATTCTGTTTTTCATTTTATAGCCTTTTGCATGGAAATTATTTTCTTTTACAAGGGTAATGCACATTTGAAGCACTTGGCACTGAATTTAGCAAGGCCTTGGAAAAGAAAAGCGTGCTTTTATAAAACTTACAACAATCTTTAGAAAAAAATGAAAATAAAAAATGGATTTTTTGAATAATGAATTATTTCTGGGGTAAGAAGCTGATTTGTTATTCAGAATGAGTGACCTACTGCTCTTCTTCCCAGTCAGCATGGAAAAAAATATAATTGGGCTTCCTAACAATGGCATTTAGCATCAATATACAGTTAGAGGCTTCATTACTGAAACTCTGCATAGAAGTGACTTGGTAGCAGTCTATCAGCATAGTCCCCTTCTGCACAGCATTTTGAAGTTAACTGCTAAAGAACAGAACAATTCAGTGCATAAAAAAAAATCTATTAAGGCTGTACAATACTTGAATGAAGATGTGTTTACAGAGGCACTCCTCAGAACAAGGAACATTTCCCTTTGTTCACAGTTCAGAACACAGTGGGTGCATCCCAGCCCTTAACTTTACAGCAGTCAAATGAGATTTTCCTCTCATGTCCTTGACTCTGCAGTCTGCTTAGAACTCAGCCTTCAAAGTGCACCTGTGTATCTCAGTGTTTAGAGGAATATGTAACTGCTGGCTTTAGCACTTAGCCTCCTTCATAAAATACATAGTCTATAACCTATCCTGCAATTTAAATGCAGATAATATTTAAACAAGGCTAATCTGGTGAGCTTTTGTGTGTGGAGTGATATATGGGAAGGAGATGTTTGAGGTGCAATAGTTTACTGCTCTGAATTCCTTTTCACATCAATCATCTCTCCACATGCATCAACAATTAAAATGGTTCATGGCTGCAGGGACTATGATAAAATAACATCATCATTTAAATGCCCATGATAGCACCTTTGAGCATAAGAAGCTGATAGGAAATGATAAAATGTTAATTATAAGTTGCAAGCAAAACCGAGTACCTCTATTCATCAGTGACCTGCTGATTATAAATAGGGCTTGTTTGTACAGCCACCAAACATACAGAAAAATCTGCTGGGGTGGGGGCTGCTCTCATTTAATCTTTTCTGTATAAATCAGCCCTGGCCAGCTCTGCCTGTTGCCAGGGGAAACACATTTTTACTTCACTTTCCCATCTTATCACAAGGATATAATGCAGTAACTGTCCCTCCACGCAGAGAAGTTATCAAGAATTTAATCACAAAAGTTGGATTTGTCATCCTTCCCTAAAATGGGTGTGTCAGGATCAGCCATTCCTCTCCAGGCACTCCCTGCTCCTGTCCAGGCCAAAGGCACTGCTGACACTCATTTTTCCGTCTTCCAGATGGCTCCTCAGCTTTGCAGTGTCAATTTAAATTGACGCTGACACAACCCAAAGAGGGTATTTTTTTTTTTTCCCTTTCCTGCAATCAGGCTAGTGATTCTGAATTGTGTTTAAAATGATTCTCCACTTTCCTCTTCCTTGGCTGTAAACCAGTTCTCACTGAGACCATGCTCTAAAAAATATCATGAGTCACTTAGATGGTCTGTTTTATTTGAGCTGTAGAAATGAACTGCACAACTGTAGCAGGAATTAGAGAGCTAGAAGCATATTTTTCTCAGAATGTAGACCTAGAATGGACTTTTTTTTTAAAAGTAAAAAATTAGGCTTGACTGTAAACATGTTTATACCTTTTTTCTATAAATATAAACTCATTTGCCACAGGACTATTTTTCTAGTGCATAAGTCTCTGTGCAGTTATATAAACTGATACTAAATCTATATTACAAGGTGACCTTTTTTTTTAATCCCAAGAAACACCTGAATGTAGTAATATTCTATAACTTTGCATTATTAATTCCTATTTTTAAACCTTTCTATCTACCATTTTTTAAAAAATTAAACTGGCCCTTTCCTCATCACAGTTCCTTGTTAAAAAAGGCACATTTCTGCCTATAATCACTTCCATTTTCCTTTTTTCTGCCTTTTTTTCTTTTTGTTCTACAACCACTTTCCGAGAAGCTAATCAATACCTGGAATATTTGCACTTCCAGGCTGCCAACTCCAAGAACTGTGAAACTTGGAGCAAAACCATGACCCAATAGAGAGCAGCAGGAGTTTTCAGGCTTACATCCTTATGTTTGTAACCAAGACAAAGGCAGTGGGAGTTTGTAGAAGAGCGGTGAATAAGCAAGAAAAGTCACTCCACGACAAAGAACTGTGTCAGGCCAATATGAAAAGGAAAAGGGAGCTCAAAATGAAATGGAGACAAAGCATTCCTTTGCTTCAGTCTCAAATATGTTTAAAAGAAAGGGCAAAAAACATAGCAAATCTGAAAATGAAATGTATTTGATGATTAAAGAGATTTTTAAGAAATAATCTCTCCAAAGTTCAGTGATTTTATTCAGGAATATATTAAAAATAAATGTGCATTTTTAATTCTGCCAAGATTTTCAGCTGAAGTGTTTTTGAGGTCACTTTTTCAAGGCCTCTGAGTTGTTCGACTCTTGAATTCCTTAAAGAAGAAAGCCAAATTGAGATGGTGGATTCTTGTTCCTTCATTGCTACTTCTTCCTTGTTAGCCTGACTTACAAACCTGATAACAGCAACTTGTTCAAAATATCTGCACAATCCATCATCATTCTCAGATATGCACAGACCTGTTATAAAATATAAAGGGAAAAAAATATAAAATATAAAGGGAAAAGTAACTTCCACAAGTCTTAACTCCCAAATTTTGTAGCGACTGAGAGAACTTGAGTTTCCTGATGTGGATTGAAATGCAGGAAGGTTGTATAAAAACATAAAAGCTTTGCAAACAGAATAAATCTGATCACAGAAAGATGTTGGGATAGATCCAGTGCCATGCAATTGTTCAGTGCCCAGCCACTGCTGTTGGATAACAATGCATTGGGCTTGGACATGGGATTTGTTATTGTTGAGGCTAGTGAGACAAATCAGCCATTGAATGAAAACTGCCCAGAGCAAGCCCATAGCAAGAACTCACTGGTCCTCTTGGAGCAGAAGGGAAAGCAGAAAAGGTGAGAGAACCTGGATCTCTTTGGAATCATGAATCTGACCCTGTGTCATTGGCCGTTTTTCCTGGAACATTCAGTTTGGAGAATATTTCTGAGCACGTTACATCAACCACTCTCTGTCTTTTGTTACTATAAAATTAGATTTGTTGCTGTTACAGGTGAGTTGAAAATGTAGAAATGGATAGTTTAAAATGCAATTAAAGCCCAGCAGGTGTTTGGCTTGTTTGTTTGTTTGTTGTGCTGTTTTTAAGAATTCTGAAGTCAAAGAGGATCACGTGGATTCTGTTTGGATAAGATTCCCATGCAGAGCAGCAGCTTTTTCTTTCTTTGTTTTGGTTTAGTTTTTGATTTTTGTTTGTTTGTATTTTTGTATTTGTGTATGTGTTGGTTTCATTGTTGTTTTATTGTTGATAGTTGGGTTTTTGTTTGTTTGCATTTTCATTTGTTTTGCCTTTTAACACTTAAAGGATAAAAGATGTGATTATATTCCATACAACTACTGCAACAGGGATAAGCACACATGCAATGAGACTTCTGAAAAGACTTGGAGAATTGTGTTTTCCCCTAAGTAACCTTTCATGACAGTCACAATATGTTGTTCCCACTGTTACATTAAGTTAATGATAAAGAAAACAAATTCAGAAAAAAAACATTAAACAAAATCAATAGACATATCAATTATTTACATTCTAATGGGGGAAAATTCTCTTTGAACTGAGCAGGATCTATGGCATAAACATAAAAATCAATAGGCTGAAGTCATAAGGGAGAGTTGCTGTTTGCAGCCTGCTGAATACTTAGAAGCTCTCTAGAAAATGAATGAATTCTAAAAACTGAAATCCAGAGGTGGTGGCATGATCCAGGAGCAATCCTGGGATTTGCTCTTGTGATCACAAGGTTTGGACATGAAAGGATGTGTCTGTCGTAACTCAATACCTCCTCCTCTGGGGGAAGGTGTCCCTGCTCATGGCAGGAGATGGGAACTGGGTAACCTTTAGGATACCTTCCAGCCCGTTCAATGATTCTATGAATTCTGGCAAAAAAAAAAGCAGTAATTGAGTAAATTCTTTCCCCCCAAATGTGTTCTTTTTGATCTATCCCAAACAGCCCCACTATTAATTGTAAGCCAGCTTGAAGCTTTCTTCAAAAGGATAACAAAGGTTTTTTTCACTTGGGGCTAATGTCCCTTGATTTGGGCATCTGTAGATATTGTTAGTCCACGATTTCATCTTCCTTCAAAGCTGCTAAATAAACTTACTTGGGATTTTGCCATTTACTAGCTTCCTCCATCATTTTTCTTCCCAAGCCATCGATGTCTTAAGAACATCTGCTTTGGCACATTTCAGTGATCTGGAGCTGCAGAGGTGTTGATAATGAAGAGATGTCCCCTGACATTATTCCAGCAAGCCAGGGATGCCAAACTGATGGAAGGGCTTTGGATTAGCACAGTATCAGCAAGGTGGAACTGCTGAAACATAAAATTGTACCCCACTGTCTCAAGGGCTGATCTGGAAGGGCAGATGTAGCCCCACAGTGATGCTTCTGAGCTAAGGAATTCTTCTGCCATGACAGCAGGTCACCAGAAGGAAGGAGAGATGCACAAAAGCTTTAAATAAGTCTTATGGGACTCTCTGTTTTTTAAAGCCTAATTTTACAACAGGACATCACTGATTCATAACCTTGGGTTTTCTGCACTAGGGAAATTATTTCTATAAATGCTCTTTAAAAAAGTCTTTTTTTTTTTTTTCATCCATGCCATCTTTGACATTGCCTGTGTGGTTGGGAGGGGTGAAAAAAGACTTCCTTTTTCACCTGTCCCTCCCAGGAATTTTCAGTAACACTGAGAATTTATCCACAATTTACTGAGCAGTAAACATAACAATGTTTCTCATATTCATCTACATCTACCTGTTAAAATTAGCAAGAAAGAAGCAAACAAATCAGCAATTTCATTTTTAGCTCTGTAATTTTACAAAATAACCCTTAAAAAAGATAGAGTTCTAATGAAAGCTGTCTGCTTAGCTCTAATCCTGGATCCTTCTTTGTGTTCTACTGCCATTCTGTTGTCCCACCATTTAATTTATATGGCACAATGCTCTATCAGTGACATCCCACAAAACTCTCAGTGAAAAACTGAGTGTAAAAATGGGAAGGCTGCGTGTTTTGGAAACAGAATGCAATTGTCAGGGATGAGATGGAAGGCTAATCACCAAAACCATAAATCCAGGAAGGATCAGAGGAGCAATGGCAGGCAGAGGAGCCCTAAAAACTTCATCAGTGCAAATAGATACCTGCTTTTCTCCACTCCTCAGGGGCTACCCGAGGACAGGAACTGCTCTTGGCACTGCTGGGAAGCACACCAGGATGAGCCAGGCAAAGAAACCCCCAGGATGTGCAGCAGACACAAGGGGGTTACTGACAGCAGGGCTCAATATGGGAAAAGGTCCTTTTGATAGATCAGAAAGAGGGAGTCTGGGTTTGCCTGGATCCAGTACCAGTCCCAGACTTGAGCAGGGGCTGTACAGGTGTAATTGAGCCTTTATGTGACTTTGTCCCCCAGGATTAAGGATGGCAAATCAAATAAGTTTATATAAATAAAATAAATGGTTTGTTTAGATTAATGATGGTAATTATAATGATTAAACTAGAGATCTTAATTATTTACTGCAAAGTACAGGTAGCTCTGACTACTTCTATAGTGCACTATTTGTTGAAGCAATGCTATTAAATCTGGCAGAATAATTTCTCAGTAGAGATTGATGCCACTCACCCATCCCAATGACTGCTGGGCAAATCTCTTCAGCCCAGCCTCAAGGAGTAACCTTGAGGGGCGTCCCTACTCCAGGGAAGGATCTCCACACACGTGCCAAGCAAGAGCTGAAGATCCCTCCTCTAAACATTGGGACTGGGTTTTTGCAGTTTGAAGTGTTGGACTGTCAGTCAGGTGCCCCCAGGCTGTGCCAGCTCAGCAGCTTTGGATCAGGTCTCAGCTCTATAATTTGTTGGTTCCTCTGCCAGGAACTCAGGAAACATTGTTCCTCCACAGTGTTTAACTTCAGGATGGATAAGCCAAGCTGCTCTCAGCATCCTTCAACCCCAAAACTGATCCCCATCTCTCTTGTCATCTTACTGCAAAAGTCCCATACCTTCTTGATGATTTCTCATGGGCATCTCCTCACAGCACTAACCCCTTCTTCTTCACAGCACAGCCAACAAACTCCAACTCTCTCCTCAAGCAGCTCACCCACTCTTTTGTAGCACTCGTCTTCTTATTGGACACAGCTGTGGCCTCTTAAGGGCAGGCCTGTTCCTGATCTTTGGTGATTAGTGCAGCTGCAGCTCCTCAGGGGTGAGATTTCTTTCTGCACTATCTTCATTTTCTTACATTCTATCCCCCCACATCTCCAAACAGGGATTTATCTGAGCTGTGTTGGCCCCACTCGGGCAGAGCATCCTGTTCCATCCTGCACCTCCATCCTACAGGTGCCAGTGAGGTACAGGTGAATTCCAGGACCAAGCCACCCATGCTGTTTCCAGCAGGATGTGTTTACAGCTCCAATCTTTGCTCCATCTTTACCAGGACATGAAAAGCAGCAGTAACTCAGCACAGAGCAGGGATCTGCTGCTGTCTCACTCAACTGTCCCATTGGCACACTCAGAATTTCCTTCTTGCAACTGTGAATCCTGATTTTAACTTAACTGAAAGAACACCCACAGAAGTGTGAAAAAGCCTCAGAAAGCTGACATACGTCCACTCCTCAAACCAGACTCTCCAAATCCCCACGACTCCTGCCTCATCAAGGACTGCCACAGGTTCCCAGGGATTGCTATGGAAGTTCTCCTACATTAAACTAGTTCCAGGTGTTGTAGCCCTGCTGGATGTCCTCCCCTGCCACAAGAAGAGCTGAACATTTAAAAAGTAATCAGGCATCTTCCAGGCATATTTGCCAGGCCAGTTTACAACTTCCACTACACTCAGTTTTATGAAGGGAGTCTTTGAAATGACTCTCAGATCCTTTTACAGTGGTAATCACAAGACTATTAAGTGATTAATGTGATCATTTGGACAGAAAGTCAAAGTTTGCCAGGCAAAGTGACATAGAATGCTTGTTGTGAGAGAGATTGCAATTTTACAAAGGTGAACATTTATGTGCTGGCAGTGTTTAGAAACACACAGCTTTAAACTTGGACAAAAATAAGGTCAAAATGTCATTTGTGAAATGGTTAATTCCAGCCTGGATGAGTAAAGAATTTTCAGTTAATAGATGTGAAGAGAATCTTGTCTAGTGCCATGATTCCTTCCTGAAAAGATTAGAACTATTTTACTAATTGCATTATTTGTTAGGCAGTGGATAAAGTTAAAAAATGAGCTTTCCTCAAGTTGAAGCACGCTTCCACCCCAGTTCTCAGTACCATGGTTTTGTTGGACAAAACTTTGTAGGCTGGACTTACCAAGGAAGAAAACCAGGAAATAATCATGGTACAAAAAGATCAATGATTTATTAGAACTGGTTGGTTGGGTTCTTGTGAGGTTTTTGGGGCGTTTTCTTTCCAGTTTTCTGCATCAATCCCTAAATATGGCAGTTCAGTGCAATTTAAAAATCAGACATATTTTCGCCTTTTCTGTTAAACCCTCAGATCCTGGTCTTGAAAAACACAGCCTTTGAGCTGCAATGCTGGAGAATAATGACAAACTATCTTCTCAGATGGTTTTGGGTATGAAACCTCTGGTACTTCATTAATGATTTTACCTGAGGGTCCTAAAATCCCATCTCTCAAGGTTCCTTCTGGAAAGCCTCTTTGAAGTTTTTAGCATAAAATGGACAATTTGAAAGAATCCCTAGGAAGGTCTTGACAGTTAACTTCTCAAGCATATGTGACATGTACTTTGAAAAATAAATTAACCTTTTGTCACTCTTGAAGAGGACAGTTTTTAAAAACAAGGGTTAGCTTTGGTAGTCTGTAAGCATAAAACTGTCCTTTTATGATTAAATTTAATTGCTGATAAATACAAATAGCAAGAAAAACATATTCTCCCTTTGGCAAACACTTAATAAACATGTAGACTGGGAGAGAAATCTACAGTGCTAGAATATGTTTACCAGTAAAACCAAGTATTTTGCCCCTAGACACCTTTTGTTCTGTCTACTCAGAAAACATTTTAACCAGAAAACCAAGCTCTTATTTTTTTCCTCAAGTTTTTTGTTTTTTCCTTCCTACACTGAAATTCTTCAGATAGCTGGAAAATATTTCTCAGTCAAATATTCACCTGAGCTTTTTTCCTCTGTATTTATTGAGAAATGCCTGGAGCTGAGCTGCACAGCTCTACTTTTTAGGAGAAAAAAATCCATTGGCAAATTAAACTTACTCTGACAAAGATTTCAAAAATCAGTTGGTGGCAACTACCAAGTACAGCTGAGAAGGATGGTTTGTTTGTTTGTTTGTTTGTTTTTTACAAACTGTAGTACTTTTATATGTTTTTTGTAGTGTCTGCCATACATTTCTTTGTAAATCTTCTAAGTTTCAGATATGCACAATCCTCCTTGGGTGTTTTGTAGGAGTTATCACATTACTTGGAAATGTAACAGAAATAGAGAGGTTGGACATGCACTTAGGCTGGCAGAGAAAGGGAATTATAAGTAAATCTATTAGCTGGTTCCTTTTTCTTCTCTATTTCAGTCCTGCCCTTTATTTTGCTCTGTTAAAGGCTTGCTCCAAAGCCTGTCCCAGTCAATAACAGTCTTTCCCCTGGTTTCAGTGGACAACATTTCAGCAGTTCAGAGTGTTGCTGATGCATTTACATTTTCTGAACTAAATTAGTTGCTCACAGCTAATTTATTGCAGCCATGAAAACCCAGCCACTTTCCAATTCTTGGCTTTTATAGATCAGCTAGCATTTGGGATTTAGAAGATTAAAGCTGCTAAAGAATCAATTGGCTGAACAAGTAGAATGTATAGAAAAAAACATTAGGAAAGCTCAATGATGTACTACATTATCATTAAACATCAATAAGAACAGGGAAGCAAAGCACAGGCAATTTTTTTTTTATACACAAGGAAGAGGGTATGTAGAACCCAAAGGCATGAGACATCTGGGTTAGGTCCCTTAGCTCTGAAGATGAATAAAGGAACTCTAACACAATTTGGTTAACCCTTCTTTTTTTTTCCCTGCTTGCATAAGAAAACAAAATCCATAAATTAAAAAGCTTCAGGGTTTCTTTTTTATTTTCCACATATTTTGATTGTATTCTATATCACTACATGAATCATTACATGATACATATCCACCATCTTATTCATGCTCATTACTTTCAATTTGTGGCAAGACAAGCTCTCCTCCATCCCTTAATTAGCAGTAATGAGGTAATGGCAATGGCCATCTGCTCTGATTAGGGGAATCAGTGACAAGAGCTGCTTGTGCTCACCTCGTGTTTGCTCAGTGCTCTGAGGTGTTGCATTGTAAGAGCCCTTCTCAGGCAGAGAGCTCCATCTCTCCCTCTTGGAAACACCCAGTACTGAAGTTTTCCCAGGATTTGCTACGTGCTCTTGCATTTCCAGGGTGGGATTAGAGGAACAGAGGAGCTGCTCAGCATCAAAACCATTGTGCTTTGGCTTGCCTTTCCATAGCTACTTAAGAAGCAAAACTCCAAACAAAGCTTTCTTCAAAAATCTTTGAAAATCCGGACATAAATCTCTCTGTATATAGATCTCGGTCTAAGAGTGTTTCTTTTTGATACCAGTGAGAAAAGATAAGACAGGGGAGTTTACAAAGTCTTTCTCCAATTTTGCACCTTCCTTTTTGCTATAGGCAGGTGTTAACAGCCCAAATCTGTTCAAATTTTCTTACTTGGCTTTCGAGTGGTCAAATGAAGTTCAGCAAGGCCAAGTGCTGGTGCTACACCTGCGTGGGGCAATCCCAGGCACGAATCCAGGCTGGGCAGAGAATGGATAGAGTTAAATATAGAATGTGGCAACATATACTGTTAATGTTATTAGCAAACCAAAGTTCCCAGGAGCTGCTAGACTTAATACCATCTTCTTGTCTGAGGAATATTTGTTATTGAGAAACTTCCAATGTAAATCAGTGGAACACCAGGTAAAGCAGATGGCAGGCTGAACTTTTAACAATCTGTAGAGAAACCTTGATATATGGCAAACTCGATAATGAAACAAATGTTAGATGTTACTTCAGGTCACAAATAAAAGCTACTTGAAGAAGTTTAATGTCAAAGTTGAATTTTAAGGTGCTCTTAGGATGATTAATTGCTGGAAGAATGTATGAGACTGTTCAGTGTTTTAGATGGCCCTTAAAAATAACATCAGTATATGAAAACTACTTCAATTTCTCCATCTCCTTGAAACCAACCAGTTCATCTTTCTGCTTCCAACCTGAAGCTCTATCTTGGTTGAGGTCTCCAACATGTTCATTGCTGAAGAGTTTGCACTTGTCCTAGATGAGATTTTTCTCTAGGAAGGCAGCTATAAAAAGCAGAGTGTCATGTTATAAATAAATCAAAACAGAAGGGTGCACTGAAATCTTCTCTGTTTTCATAACTGTGTTAGCCAGCTTCTGTCCTATTGCTCTAAAAACATGTACAAGGACAGAGAGTTTCCATTTGCCTTATTAAACTGGATGTGTTTTGGGCAGAATTCATAATTAGGAACCCATTTGAAAATTATTATCCTTTGCATTACTAAAAACGGACGTCAAGCCACTGACACTTTGTCTTGTTGATAAATATTTATTTTTTAACTAGTAGACATTGAACCCATTAAATGTACCAGAAGATGAAGATTGAATTATAGTTCTCTGGCAGCAATTAAGCTGGTGACTATTTTTGTGTCCCTGTTGGACATCAGGCCAGGGGGCACATTTGTGAGCAAGATTTGTGCAGGTGGGGTCAGGGTTTGACCCTGGAATATTTACTATGCTAGGACAGGGAGGAATATGTTTATCAGGTGATATTTCATTAGACCCAGCAGCAATTCTGTCTCTACAGAACATTTAAATTACAGAGGATCACGTGTTCCAGAGGTTACACATTTCACACTACAAAACAATTTACTTCAGAGTGACCTAAGAGCTTCAGCAGGTTACACAATTGTAAAATCTTTTAGAAAGAATAATAATTGAAAATACTAAACAGAAAGATTTCTTAATGAACATAGTAATGGAAACAGGTCAGTATTCCAAGGCAGCCTTAATTTAAGGAAACCCCAGTCCTCTAGTATGACACAAAACCACAGATTCATTAAAATTGGAAAAGACCTCCAAGATCATCAAGTCCAACCTTATCAACATCTAGAACCCCAGTCTTCAGCTTGCTGCAGAAGCTAGCAAAGCAAGAGAGTGGTAACAGATTTACTTTCCCCAACATATTATATCTTCAAAGGAGGAAAAGTGATTAAGTAATTTAAGTAATTCTTAAAACGCCCTCTGAAATTCAGGCAGAAATAACACTCCCTTGTTAAAATGGTGAAAGCCAATCTGAAATCAAATAAACCCCAGTGAGTAAGTAAGAGAAATATGTTTCTGATTCTGCATGGCTACAAGGCAAATGGTGACCTCACAAAAGACTTTGGATAAATTAATTAAAATAAACATCTTTAATATCCACCAGATCATTATCTGCTGACTTTGCTTTAGTAGTCTCTTGGCAAAAACTTGAGTAATTGACAGCAAACATAAGTATTGCTTTCTCCTTTATTTGATGTGTCAGTTTGGGCACTATGTTGTTCACACGAGATGGAAATTAGAAACTAGATATTCAGTAAAAAACAGAAGCAGCAAACAGGTCATGGGGTGGAATTGCTGCAAATTTAAGATGGGCTTAGATAGAATGTCAGAATCTGTCTCTAAAACTGAGATCCAAGTCTTCCCCCTCCAACTGTAACTAAATGTGATGCACACCTAAGTATCACGTGTATTTTGTACCACAGCTTTCTCTGGGGGCTTATACTCAGGTTTCTTTGTATGTCAGCCCTGATCTAAATTCCTGTGCAAACTGGGCATTGGGAAGAGCTGTGCCAAGCATCCACAGAACCAGAGAACACTTTGGGCTGGAAGGGACCTTAAAGATACTTTCAGCCCTGCCATGGGCAGGGACACCTTCCACCATCCCAGGCTGCTCCAAGCCCCATCCCTTGGACACTGCCAGGGATTCTGTGGCTTAAGTATGTGCAGAAAAGGAGCATTTCAGGGCTACAGGAATGGAAAAAGTGATTCACATTTTTGGAGAGTTTAAATTTCCCAAGTGTGTACGAGAAAACTCACGTGCTGATGTGACAGTGTTATTTTCTGTAGTGTGGTGTCCCACCATAGAAATAATTCTGTGACTACAAACAAGATGCTGCAAGCCCTTGAAACAAAAATCTTGATTCTTTAGAGTGAAATGTAAATTTAAGCAGAAGATTACACCTTTTTTAAAAGAATTTGACAAAAACTATTTTCTTCCATGCATATAAATCTGCTTAAATTGGTAAGAGGAGTTAATAAGAACATAGAGACTGAGTTTTCCTTTTGATTTTTTTTTTTTATAGAAAGGTATTTATTATTCTAAGAAAGGCACTGACTCTACAGTATTCCTGAATTTACTGCACCATTAAAACACAGTAATCAGCTGCAGTAAAATGCTATCAGGATACCAAACACAGTGAGTGTAATGAAGCAGCTGCTACAGTGATCATCAGGATTTAGATTTTTGTCCCTACACAAAATGAGAAATAAGATAAACATAGAGAAATTAAGAAAAACTGATATAGATCATACTGGCATGATAAGGAAAGTGACATTTAGAGAAGAAAATCAGCGTATTTGTGATGTTACCTAATATCACAAGAAAATGAAAATATTGCATAATGGATTAGCAATATCTGACTTCACCAGTGGTGAAGCTGGTGCAGCTCACATGATGTTTTAGACATGGGGTGTTCTCTGTGACATTTTTATACTCAGATTAATTGTTTATTTGAGCTAAAATTGTTTATTTGACAACTCACTTTCTTCAGGATTCTGTAAAGAAACAAATGCTTGTTTGTGTTCATAACAAACGACAGTTATTACGAGTTTATTCATAGACTGTCAATGTTCCTTCAAGATAGTCATATGTGACTTTTAAAACTAGGAAAAAGCTTCAAAAATTTGTTGATCCAAGATTAAAGCATTATTTGGAGTTCAGGAGAACAAAGCATTACAGGAGCTGACTCTCCCAGAGTTTTTCTCACAGAGATTTTTGATTTGTACAGCAAGGATCCTCATTAGGAGTCTAGACTGTCTTACCTCTCTGATAGACACAGTGCCAGAGAATGCTCAGAGAGTTTTTCTGTCAGAATCATAAATATATAAATACCTTTATGGCTTTGCTGGTTAAGGTGCAGAAACTAAATATACAGAATGTTATTAATATATGTATTCTGAAAGGTGAAACAATCCTGGTAGCAAAGTCTTCTGAAACTTCACTTACAAGCCAGGAAAGATTTGTTTTTGCAGATTACATATCTAAATGTGCAAAATTGAAGTCTTGATCTAGGGAAGGGCAGATCTAAACTAAATGCACCTAGGAAGAACTGCTTGCAAAGATCTGCACAGTTGTATAGTCCACACTGCCTGGGTAGATATTAACATAATAAGAGAAATTTCCTTTAACTATTTACCATGGAGCTGAGCAGTATTTGCTCAGGGTTAAACTATTTTAAATTGATGTTTCGGAGCACAAGTCTGATTGAGAATGGTTGAGGGAGCTGGGAAAGGGGCTCAGCCTGGAGCAAAGGAGGCTCAGGGGGCCCTTGTGGCTCTGCACAGCTCCTGACACGAGGGGACAGCCGGGGGGTCGGGCTCTGCTCCCAGGAACAGGGACAGGAGGAGAGGGAACGGCCTCAGGCTGGGCCAGGGCAGGCTCAGGGTGGATATTGGGAAAATATCTTCACAGAAAGCACGTTCAGGAATTGGAACATACTGCCCTGGGCAGTGCCTGAGTATCTGTCCTTGGAAATATTCAAAAAATGTGTGGCTGTGGCACTGGTTTAGCTGTGAACGTGTTGGTGGCACTGGATTGATGTTTGGACTTGATGACTTTGGGGGGCTTTTCCACCTGTCAATCTCTGATTCTTTGCCTGAACTCTGTTCTCATGCCAGATGAACATCCTGACTTTCACAAAAACCCAGAATCATAAAACTCAAACAATGTCTGCACAGTCTTTCTGGGTTTTCTTTGAAACCTTGAGGGATGAGCACCAGGAAATGTCCTGACCTCATGATTTAGATGTGGCATGCATGACCCTGTCAGCATGTACAGGCCAGGTCTGGAATATCTCTGGAGTTTTGGTTCTGAATGGAGAATTCATCAGTGAAATGGGAGGTGGAACACTGAGAGCACCTGTCCTGTCCCCCTGTAAAAGAGGGAGTTGGGGGGAATTATTTTTGATAACTTTTCAGATGAAAATAAAGTGTGAAGATGGCAAATATTGATCTGAGAACCATTTATTGATCAAGAAGGGTGAGTGTTCCTACCTAAGGAGGATAGAAAAGAGAGCAGAGAGGGAAAAAGAGAGACAGAGACAGAGAGAGAAAAAAAGAGGGTAGGGCATCTAAAGACTTGGATTTCTTAACATTTCTTAACATATTTTGTGTTGGTGAAACAGCAGGCCAAAGGCCTACAAACTGAATCCTGATCCGAGCCGACAGCAGCCATGAGAAAACTGACAGCTCTTAGTGAGAAGAGAGTCTGCAGCAGTGCAAAACAACCTGCTTTCCCTGAGAAGAAGCTCTAAGACTATGGAAAACAACCTGCTTTCCCTGAGAAGAAGCTCTAAGACTATAGAAAACAACCTGCTTTCCCTGAGAAGAAGCTCTAAGACTATGGGAAACAAGCTGCTTTTCCTGAAAAAGAACTCTAGGACTGTGACAAACACCAGCCACCTGTATAAACTGTTTTTACATTGTTAGATAAAGAGATGAAAACAATATGTCACAAATAACTCTCTGTGCATGTACACACAGGGGGATGGAGTGACGGATCAATACAGGGTGACAACTTGTTACTGATCAACTGGGGACAGACAGGGGGTGTTCTTTAAAAACTCTATGAAAAGAGACTCATGAAATAAACAGGGATGGATCCTTTTCGTTTTGCACCATAACATGTGTCCTACATCTTTTATCAAACACCACAGCGACATCTTTAACATTGTGTAGCAACAGAAATGTACAATTTGTGCACAAATTCAATATTCTGCATGGTCATTTTGGAAGGCTCCCAGACTTGTGTGCTAAGTCTAAATGCATGTTGTGTTTATTTAACTTTAAACCCACTTGAGAGGAAGGGATTCTGACCTCACACTTTAGTTCAGCAAGCTGTTCAACCTCCAGAACTTAACAACAATAATAATCTTATTAACACTGCATCCAGCTACCCTGTAACTCAAATAAACAGGTTCTAGGGCCTCCCAGATCCAGGAACATAATAGCATCAGAATGAGGGAATAATCCAGGTGTTTACACCAAACATTTGTCAGATTTTTCACAGAATTACAATGTCATGATTGTGGTCTTCACAATCCTTTCTCTAAAAACCAGGTACTTGGTTGGATTTCATCTAAAAAATGCAGCAACTCATGTCAGTGTTGAAGCCTGAGAAAACATATTTCTTGCTGTTTTCTAGAAATTAATCTTCACTATCAAGCCCAATGTTAGTAACCTTGTATGTATTTATATAAATATTTGTTGAGTCAGGCTCACTTAAGCTATTTCCTCATGTATTTCTCTCATAAATCCTCACTTGCCCTTGTGTACTGTAGGAGAATAAAGATGAAGTGAAAATGTACTTTGTCCTCAGAGCGTTCAGACAGTTTTCTGTAAGGGTTATGAATAATTCTCTGATATTCACATTACATTGAATTTAACTAAATTTGTTCCAGGCATGGAAAGTTTATGTTGCTGTTTCTCAAACTTCACATGAAAATACTTCATAATTATTAGAAATGTGGTAACACTTTCACAGCAAACTGCTTATTTTATTGGATGTAGGGAAATGTTTACTCTCTAAACGGAGATTTGTGTTCTTTTCTGAAGGAAGTATTTAGTAAAGTCATTTTGTGTAAAAAATGCTGCCCAAACTGGACTTTGTCAGCAGTTATGGGCACTGTTGACATATTCATTTTTACTTTTATTTCCCTATATAGAGGGGACAGAAACTCCACTCTTGACCCTGGATTTTTAAAGGTTGAGAATTACAATACTTCCATAGACTAAGATTAATGAATTTAGTTATTAATTCTCCTTGGAATAAAATCTTAGATTCTCACAAAGATTATTTTTAAGGGGAAACTAAAATTGCAAAATCTATTTGCAATTGTTTGGGTGCTGTGAGTCCACAAAACCACAGTAAGGACTGGATCCTTTGCTGTGTAATATCAAAGGGTTTGGATTGATTTAATTTTCCTCCTGAGATATTCCAAGGCAGTGATTCTGGTGGGGTTTCCAATTTCAATAGGCTCAAGGGAGAAAAATATCCAAAGAAACTCAAGGGAAAGGAGAAAGAGAAAGGAGAAAGAGAAAGAGAAAGAGAAAGAGAAAGAGAAAGAGAAAGAGAAAGAGAAAGAGAAAGAGAAAGAAGAAAAAAGATTTTTCTTACTATTATCTGAGAAAAAAGAAGAGGCTCCAAAGTATTAAATAATGATATTCCCATAGTTTTAGGACAGTTGAAGGTGCCATCCTGCTTCCATCTCACTTTTAAAAAAATTTTGACCCAGCACCATTACATTCTCTTGTTTTTCTTCTTCTTTTTTGTTTTTTCTTTCCTTCTGAGCTATTTTGCGTGTATATATAACACAATTTTAAAGAACTGTCAGGTTTCTCAAATAAACAGGCACAGCAGCAGTGAAAAATAATAAAAAACCTGTGAAAAATCTGATGAATTTTGTATTCTGTGCAAAACAAGCTCCTATTTTATCCTTTTTTTTTATCAGATTCGTATCTAGACACCACTAAGAAGGATAGAGTATTCAGGAAGAGCATTTCTGCTCAGCTGCAGAGAAAATTTAAAAATACATTTCTTTATTTATATAAAACTAAAAAAGCTGTCAGACTAAATACATTTTTATTCATGTGAATATATGAAGGTTAAAGTGAGTGATGAATACATTAAATACACATTATATTGCTCACAGAAAAGGAAACAGAACTCAGAAGTTTAATGCAGTTTTTCAAGTAGAGTCTTTTGCTTTACTTGCTTGTTTATGAGCTTTTCCCCAAATCCCCTCTCCTCTGCACCAGCTCCCAGTGCAATTAATTAAAAGAATGCAAATTCTATCAAACCAAAAACTCACCAGTAACCTAAAAAGGGGGTAGAATAAATTAATCTATTCCTCTCAATTCCTTTTAAACTTTTTTCTTCACATTTTAAGGGTTGGGGACATGTGGACAAGTGCTGAATAGTTCATACCTGTGACATAGAATGCAACCATTTGTAGGAAAGCCTGAAACAAATTTCAACAATGAAAGTTAAATTCAAAGTTCTAAACAGACTTTTTTACTCCTGAGAGGAGAAATATCTCTTTAATCTCCCCTTTTATATAGTGGATAACTAATTAGATGGTAATAATTAAGTAGAGCTGCAAAACAAGCAGTTTATAAATCCTAATACTGTGTGTTCCTTTTCTAAATTTTCCCTCACTCCATGCAGTTATTAGTAGTTTTGATTAATTCAACAGGAATAGGGAGCAGGATTTCAGTATTTCTTGTGCCTCTAACTATTTGGCAGATAGTAAAATAAATGTAAAAAAAAATCACCAAAAATATTGAACACCTAACATCATAACCCACAGGTTTTCTTAGACCCACAGTAAGATTGAACAATAATCATCTGTTCCACATTACTTATTTTTATAGGTACAAAAAAAAATTGAATTTATGGTTAATTTCATCCAGTTATTTTTTCTTTATTTCTTAAAATTCTGGGTTATAATTGTTAGGGTAGTGACAAAGCCTGGAAATGCCAGTCCAGTGCTGTTTAACATGCACAGCGTGTGCTCCAGGCAGGGTCGTTGGTTCTATAAGCACAATCTTAATTACTGTCTTTATGCTGATGACATCCAAATATAATAGGTGTATCAAACAGCTCCTGATGACTTAGATAAATCTGTCTCCACTCTGGAAAGATACTTACTAGACATTAAGTGTGGAGTGGCTGCTAACATTTGGTGCTTAAACCAGAATTGATTTTATTTGGCCCACTGCCTGCTAAGTAGCAGCACCTCATTTATGGTACCACTGGTTGGAAATAGAAAATTGCCTCCTTGCTGAATAATTTTGGTGTTTGACCCTGAAATTTGTTCTGAGGCCACATTGTTAAGTCTTCATATTTACACATCAGGAATTTAGCAAGGTTAAGGACATTGCTGGTTCAGCAGGATGCACGGCTCTTGATTTATGTCCCACCACAGCGAGGTTGGAATGCCATAATTCATTGTTTGCAGGTTTCCCTGAGCTGTTTGTTGTACACACTTGAGCTGTACAGAGTCCAACACCTCCAGCACTTGCTAGAAATCAGCTACAGGAGAATGTCAGGGGAGTATGTGCCTGGCTGTCAAAAGGATTCCGAGGTGCTGGTCCATGTTTAGGAATTCTTCCACTCAGAAATCAGCTGGTTTAGAAAGCAGAGGTAGCTGATGACATCTAAATATCTAATTAATCTAAATATCTAGATCCTTGGAGAATTTTTCTGGGAAATAAATTTGTATAATTTTCCCATTTTCCCTTTGAATTCTCCAAAAATCTCTGTTCTTTTCTAGAATATCATTTTACTTAGTTTGAGGAGCTGCTCACTTAATAGCAGTTTATTTAATTCCTTCTAATATTTTTCACTTGTGCTGATAGGAACTGTTAAACCACTTGAACTACTACCTGGAAAAGCATTTATTTATCCAATTTGACCTCAGTATTTGACCTGAGCCTCCTTTAGTTTTGTGAGCCCCCATCATTTTAGGGAAAGAGCAATGCATTTGAAGAAGGACCAGCTGATATTTGGCCTTGAAATTTGGGAGAGGTGAAGTTGGACTGTGGCAGTAAGTGTCTTTATTGATCCCATAATGACAGTGGAGATCAAATTATATGGTGTTAAACTTACCAACAGGCAAACTTTAGGAGGCAAGAAGTCAGTGTTACTTCAGTAACAGTGCAATGAAATAAAAATAGATGCTCAGTACAAGACCAAAACCACACACAACCTTTATTTAAAGTTTGTTTAATGCTGTTTTAGCAGTGCTCTGTGCTCTGTTGCCTTTCTCAGTGCCATGGGCTTCTCTCAAAGCACAGCCTTTTAGGCTCAGGTCTGTCAGGCTTGGTGTTTGCTCCATGCGGAGAATTGTCAATGCCTTCCTTGGTTCTTTCCAGTTGTCATTCTGGAGTGTCTCAGGTTGCCTCAA
Organism: Molothrus ater; assembly: GCF_012460135.2. NCBI lineage: Eukaryota > Metazoa > Chordata > Aves > Passeriformes > Icteridae > Molothrus > Molothrus ater. The sequence continues at coordinate 5,523,017 of NC_050486.2, forward strand.
TCAGTTTTCCATAGGAAAAAAAAAAGCTTTCCTGAGGGCAGTCCTTTCTACATTGTAGACATTTTGGTCCCAAAATGAGTGTTACTGGTTTATACATAAATATAGATATATGAAGAAATAGGTTTGTCTGTATATATATATATACAGACAGATATAAAAAAATCCAACACCTAACATCATAAACCACAGGTTTTCTTAGACCCAGGGTAAGACTGAATAATAATAATAATTTGTTCCACATTACTTATTTCTATAGGATACAAAAAAATTGAACTTATGGTTATTTTCATACAGTTATTTTTTCTTTATTTCTTAAAATTCTGGGTATATATATATTTTTATATATATATATAATTCTATATAAATATATAATTATATATATATAATTTTATATAAATATATAATTTTATATATATATATATAAAATATATATAAATACATGTATGTAGGTATAAAATTTTTTTTAGTCTGAATTTCTCCACCCAAAGCAGCTTTAAAAATGAGCCCTATTGATCTATAGATTTTTATTACTGTTTAGGATGATTTCCAGACTGGTAAATTGCCCCAGCCCCTGACTCTAATGTGCTCTCACCCCTTTAAGGACACTTGTCTCCGGTTACATTGTTGGTGCCATGTGTGGAAAGGCCTCCAAGAGATTCCTGAGTTTGCAAAGTGGGTCATGCAGTCAAGTGGAATAACATAGCCTTTGGATACTCTGGAGATGTTGTATTGGGATGATTGCTCTGGAAGTGCTTCCAATTATAAAGATTGCTTCCCCCAAAGGAAAAGAGACTTTGATGTTAGTGAGTTATCTCAAAACAGTTGGAGACACAATAAAATCCTATCAGAAACCAGGATCAACGCGTGCCATTGACACATCAGGTCTCAAGACAACATTTACCAAGAACCAGATAAGCCCGAGGCTTCCTCTTCCTTAATTAAACTTAATTAGGTTGTCTTTCTGAAGTTTTTTCACTCAGGAATGATTGAAGCCATTGGATTAGTGTGTGGAATTTTCACTGAGTGGCTTTTGGAAGAACTGCTCTTACAGCAGGTGGGTAAAGCTCTTTCCAAATCCACACGTTCCCACAAGGATTTTATGGAGACTGAGGGGGCTTTGGGGATGTCTTGCACTTCCACATTTCTTTGTGAACATGGACAAAGAGAAACAAATTGTCTCACTAAAAAATCAGCTCTCATAGAATGTTTTACCATCCCAGTATGTCTGTGGTTGACAGAATGACTGTTCTGGTAATTAAACTTTTACAGTGGAAGTGATAATTTCTGATACTCGAGCCACATTCATGCATATTCAAAAGGGGTTTGTTTTTGCACACCTCCTGATTGCCATCTCTCAACAAACATCAGATTGTTTCCATTATCAGTTCACAATACCTTTCCTTGATGGTAAAAGTCTTTCATTTGCCTAAATGGAAATGAGAATGCAATTATGGATATTTATAACTATGCATAATACAATTTTTTTCAGACAATCATGGGACTAAAGTGATGAATTTTGTGTTCTGTGAGTTCATATTATGGCTTGATAAACTTGCCTTCTACCTATGTATATTTGTCAAGTAAAGTGATAATTCCATCACTGGACATTTTAGGAAACAATTGCTGTGATTATTGAAAGATAAATTATTTACACAATAGCCATCAGTACTGACTACATAGCATTTATATGATTAAACAATTTTTAAGTAACTTATTTATTTTTTTTTTCTCTTTCTGATTTTACTCATTTAAACAAAGTGCAACATTAGAAAAGAACTTTCTGTGGGTTTTATCTGATTATCTGAATAATTCCATTTTGTAACACAATGTGGATGCCAGCTTGTTTGTTTTTAGCTTGTAGGACAGGGATCTAAGTGCCCAGAACCAAAATAATACACACAGCAGAAACAGGAAAAACACATACATTTGAGAAAATGCTTTTCTCAGTGTTTCCCAATTAACTGCAGGGTTATTAATGATACAACCTTTATGTTTAAAAAATAAACTGCATGATATAATGATAAGTAATTTGTCTTGTCTTTTTTTGGCAATATATTTAAGAAAGGAAACAGGAAAAAAAATAAGATTTGGTCATTTTCCAGCATAAAAATGATGAGTTTATTTTCTATCATCCAGAATACATTTAGAATTGCTCTAATATTTTTAACTGAAGCTTTTGGGACAGATCTGGACTGAATAAAGCATTAAAAGAAGGAGTTGATCACAGATCACCTCTAGGATTTTGTTATCAATTTTTCCTTTTGACTCAATGACTTTCCACTGCTTTTTTTTTTTCCTTTCACTTTAATTCTGAAAGATTTGACAACTTCCCCCTTTGATGACTGAGTACAAACTCTATGCAGTTTTTTCTTTACTACTACATAGAAAGATACTTTTCCCCTTCTTTTTCTATCTATTCTGAGCACCTTGCTTAGTCAGAAGTACAAATAAATTCATGTGTCAGAGAAGATCTAGGTGAGAAAATAGTCTCACCATTTTTATGTAACAATTTAAAACAAAAAGAAAAATCTGCTCAAGGTACCAACTGTTTCTAGAAGGTACTTTTGTCCATGAAATGTTATAGGTAAAATAATTAAAGGGAGAATGGTCTATATTTTATTATCTTCTAGCAAAAATCAGTATATGGGAACTAATATGTGAATAATTCTTTTGATTGTAGGGAGAGAAAACAACTTTGCTTTCTCATTTCCCTCAGTGGGAGATGCTCATTGTCAGGACCTCTGTAGGAAAGGTCATAACCTCACTGAATTTGTCTATATAGCAAATAATAACCCAAGACTATATAGCAATTAATAAATAAAGCTTTGCTCCGTTTTCAAGCTCTAGGGTCACATTTTATTCAAACTCAGTTGTTTTCTTAATACACTTAAGACAGTTGTCTGTGTCCACAGCTGCCTCCTACTCCCAAATTCAGATTAATGTCTGTCATGGTTCTGTAATACATGGTCTCCTCAAGTAGGGCAATAATACAACAATGCAGCTTCAATACTGAAAAATAAAAACAAAATACCTACAACTACAGTTGTTGCTCATTCCCACAACTCTTCTCTCCTCCCTTAGCATTCAACTCTCCCTCTTGCTTGGAGCCTCATCATTTCAGTTCATACATTTGAATGATGAAATAGCAGAAGTAATTTCACACACTGTTTCCTTGCATTTGTTCTCATTATTGTTTTTTACTAGAAAACACTTGTGTCGTTTTCAAGGAGGGAGGGCAGTGGCACAGAAGTAGCCAAACTCTTTCTTCTAGGTGGTTCCAAGAGTCATGAGAAGAGGCAAATCAGCACAAGCTGAAACACAGAAAATTCCACTTACAAATAAGGAAAATTTCAGGTTGGGTTGTTTTTTTTCTTTTACTTTGTGTGAGTGTTTGGATATGGAAACAGGTTATCCAGAAAGGTTGTGGAATCAGCGGGAGGGTTGGTCCAGATGGTGTCCAGAGGTTCTTTCAAACTCAGATCTTCTAAGGTTCTGGAACACAGATGATGTTTCTCAGCATTAAGTAAACTCACAGTTTAAAAGACTTCAAAATGTCTACAAAACAGTGTATGAAGTGTATGAAAGAATGCTAAGATATTAAAATAAACCACAAACAAGCAAACCAAAGGTTCTGAGATTCTTTTAGCTTGCACTTTGCTAGGAAGTCTTTTATGCTGTTCCCTTCTGATATAAAGCCAATCCAATTACTGCAACTCCCCACCACAACTTGCACCCTTAAAAAGTACTTTTGGAGCTAGTATTTCAATTTGGCATCTACCAAATGTCATGGGGTTTTATTTTAAATATAAGGAATCATAAAGACTGTTGCACCAAGCTGTAGGTGAGTGTAGTTTTCCACAGTTATATGTCCTCGTGGAAAATTCCTTGCCCATGGCTGGGGGTGAAAAAAGCTGAAAATTGAGGTCTCTTTCAACCCAAACCACTCTGTGATTCTCTGATTCTCTGATTCTTACAAAGTTAAGGCTAATCTGTGTTTTCAGGGAAGCCATTGCTCATTCCTTTTCAGAAGCAGTGTTTCACTTCCTGCTGCATTGTCATTCAACTTCCATCTCCTAATATAACCCAACCTTTCAGAGGTCTCTGACTGAACTCATCCTTGCTGAAGTTCAAAGCATTTTATTGTCATGGATTGCTGTGTCACATTGATTTGCATCAGGAAATGTTTACAAGAACTATAACAGCCCTTCAAGTTCTTATTACATCAAGAGTGACTAAAATTAAGTGTTGTTCAGTGGCAGATGAGATATACATTTATATGCTATTCTTTTATTAATATATATATGTTAACATTATTTATTCATGATAGATACACTCTTAGCTCAAGCCTTTAATTTCAATTCCACATAGATTTTGGCAGGATACCAGAGTTATTTGAATTCAACAGCAAACTTACATTGACTATGATAGATAATCATTGAAAATGCAAAAGATTCAAAGATTCATCCCAAACAGCCCAATAATCCATAATCCTGAGTCCTTTAATAGCACTTAACAGTATTATTCTTTTTGTTTTCTTTTTATGTCTTCCAGAATGCAAGAGTTTGGTAGAAAACAGAAGATATTGAACACATTTTCTTCAAGTTCACAGGTAGGCAATGTAAGAATTGATTCAGAGCTTGAACTGGCACTACAAGTTCTCTTCCTCAAATCTGGTGTGTGAGCTGGAATTGGTTTCCAACACATCTGGGAAACGATGATGATGATGATGATGATGATGATGATGATGATGATGATGACAACTGTGATTTCAGATCATCTTCAAAATGACAAAACCACACAGATTGGTTCCCTTTAGACCAGTGCAATAGAACAGGAAATGCCAGATACTCATCTGGTTGAGCTCCAAGCTTCCATTATTTGAGCAATATTTTTTCCCCATTTTCCTTGGATTAGTGATTTTTCCTCTTTCCACCTGGTTTCTGTTTATCTTTTTGGTTCACAAGGTAGATAACCTAGGAATATTCATTGTATATCTATCTCAGAAATACACGGAAATGAATTTTCTCTGTATTTTCTTTAATCTTAATTTTTAGACCAGACTTTATCAGTGCACTTAATGCATCTGTTCAGTTCTAGGGAAATAAGGGATAAGGAAAAGTGAACATGGGTTTGGAATGGAGATCTGGACTTTGTTTGTGTTAGAACCAGGGGAATGATGAGTGGTTTTTGTGACATCTCCTAAGGAGAACGACTTATCTTGCTATGTATTGCTCTGTAATTTGCTTGCAACAGAATCTGCAGATTTGCCTTTCTGAATACAGAAATGTACTAATTAGGTAGAAAAGACATAGGAAACAAAATGGGAAAATGATATATCTACTGATAAACAGATGCTGTGTTGGGTGGCTTTTACCCTGTCTTTTAAAATCAGCTTGCAGTTAGACTTAGTAAACAGCATATGCTTGTTGATATAATAGTAGAAGTAGTCCAGATTTCTAAGATTTCTCTGTGGCATAGTTATTGATTAACTTGCAGAAAGCTGAAAGCTCTTTGGCTCTAAAGATCTGATGGAATGTTATTTGTGTATATATATATATATATAAAATAAGAAAGCTGGAGATAAAATAGAAGTTTACTATCTTATGGAAAGAAAAAGAAAAAGAAAAAGAAAAAGAAAAAGAAAAAGAAAAAGAAAAAGAAAAGAAAAGAAAAAGAAAAAGAAAAAGAAAAAGAAAAAGAAAAAGAAAAGTGAATGCTGGTCCTTAATATTGTCAATGTGTCAAGATCCCACTTTTATTAAAAGCTCGACCAAGGGGAAATTTCTATCAGTCATGTATATTACTATGATGCCTTAGAGGAATCTGGAGGGATAGGAAGCAAATGTCACACTTTTTCAAAAGTGAAAGAAAAGGGAAAGAAACAATTTTTCTGTCTGTCTTACATCAGTGACTTCAATGCTGATCACAGGAAAAAGGAATGAAATAATGGAATGCATTATTAAAAAAAAATTAATTAGTAGTTTCTTCATGAATGTCAATCTTGTGGTTTTGTGTAACACAGCTCTCACCCAGAGTAACACATAATCATACTTAAGGTGTGTTAGTGTGAGCACACCTCAGCTTTATGCTTCAGATTGTAAATTGGTTTGTTTAATTTGCTTAAATGGCAGAATTGTCCTGCTGCCCACAGGAATGTGGAAAGTTAGGAGGCACAGCTTCAAAACCTTTTGAAGATGTTGCTGGGGTTTCAGTGGAGAGGATGGGATCCTTTCTTGCTGTCACTTCATCAAAGGTAACCTGGATCAGTGCTGAGCAGAAGCTGCAGGGAGTGGATGGACACACAACTCATCAGGAAGCTGTTTGGAAGTGCCAGTGCTGAGCTCAAAGCCATAAAGTAACTTTGTAGAAATTGCCACGTGAGGGCAAAAAACCCAGAGCTCTGAGCTGTGGGATCACATATTCCAGAATCATGGAATCATTAATGTTGAAAAAAGCCTTCGAGATCATCAGGTGCAGCCTTTGACCACATACACCCATGCCCACTAAACCTTAACACAAAGTGCCATGTCTGCGTGTTTTTGGACACCTCCAGGGATGGGGACTCCAACACCTCCCTGGGCAGCCCCTGCCAAGGCCTGGCCACCCTTTCCATGCAGAAATTCCTCCTGGTGTCCACCCTGAGCCTGCCCTGGCCCAGCCTGAGGCCGTTCCCTCTCCTCCTGTCCCTGTTCCTGGGAGCAGAGCCCGACCCCCCGGCTGTCCCCTCCTGTCAGGAGCTGTGCAGAGCCACAAGGGCCCCCTGAGCCTCCTTTGCTCCAGGCTGAGCCCCTTTCCCAGCTCCCTCAGCCCCTCCTGGTGCTCCAGCCCCTTCCCCAGCCCCGTTCCCTTCCCTGGACACGCTCCAGCCCCTCAGTGCAGAATTCCTGAAATTTGGGCCATAATTGTTCAGGAACCAAAGCTTTGTCATTTGGTTTACAGGTGACCATACAGTGATTACTTCATGTTCTATAGATAGGAACCATAAAATCGGAGTACACAAACCATTTCTGAACTTCAGATTATTTGAAATGAAGAAGAAAATGACAGAAAAAAATTCATCGGAGGAATATTGAAACAAGCTCTGTGAAGTGTCTGCCAAAGATTACCTGCTACAAGAAGGTAATAAGGAACCAATCCATGGAAGTGAAAGTTTTCTATCTCTCCAGGCTAACAAACCACTTTCCTTAATCAAGTGTATTTTCTGCAGGCTTTTCTTAGTCTCACTCTTGACTGAGTGTCACAAATGACATTAAATCTGATGACTATAATGTTAAAAGCTCAACAAAATGTGAAATATCATTTCTATGGGAAATGTCAGGTACAGATGTGATCCTTATCCACACCAGAAAAAACCCTTCGATATGAGAGCTTTGAGGCTCTTACTTTATTGAGCAATCAAAATGATATTTTTACACATAGGTGAAAACCCCACAACAATTAAAACAGGTCTATAAATTTAAAGAATAGACTTTTTTTTTTAATTAATGAAATGGTTGAGTTTTTTTTCTCTTTTATAAAACCAAACTGTCAAAATAGCTATTTTTTTCCCAGATAAATGTGATGCTTTTACAATGTGGATTTTCAGCTGTTTTTTAGCCTTTTCCATAATACCAGTAATAACATTTATGCTTTAGGCTTGACTATGTGCTTAAATATTATTTAATTATTAATAAAGTTAGGGCAATATATTAAATATTCAGAGTATAGGAATTTTGGACGGAAATTTTCATTATATAGAATTCAAATTTTCCATAATTTTCATAGAAATGGAAGCATGTTTGTAGAAATTAAATGTAGAGTCACTGTAAATAAGTGGGGCAGGAGATGTGCTGGGTAGGTCAGAGTCTGCCTTCTCTGCCTCCAGTGAGCTGGGCTCCACCATGAGGGCTGGGCAGAGAGGGCTGACCCAGATGGTGTGGATGGTGACGTCCTTGTTCTTCTACCACAGCTCTTGGGCCTTGCTGTCCTCCCCATGGGACACTGATGGATCTGTGTCGGGGAGGAAGAGCTTTTGGATTTGTCCTGGGCCGCTGTCAGACTCCGGTTTGTCTTCCCCACTAATGCTGGCCTGGCAAAGCGTGGACCAGTCCTGCCTCTGGTTGCCCAGCTCTTCAAGGAGTGCCATCAGCCCTGACCTTGCTCCACACAGCTCCAGCTCTTGCAGCTGGTCGAGCGAGGGGCTGGGCGTGCGGCAGCGCTCTAAGGGGTACGGGCCTGCGGGCGTTGTCCGCTCGGGCTGGGATCTGGGGGGTTCATCCGGGCCCTGCTCTGGGCACGGGTGAAGCTCCCAGGGCTCTTCCCATGCTCTGTGTGCGAGGGGCCTGGGGGGGCCTCTCTTCCTCACTGCTCTGACTTTGCTGGCTGCTGCTTTCTTTTGGCAGTGTCTGGAGAAGGCAGTGCCTGTCCAGCTTGGGGAAGGGCTTCTCCCCACTGTGTACTGCTGGCAGGAGAGCCCCCAGCTCTGCCCCTGCCCCCTGGGCACCGACAGCTTCCAGCTGGCCGGGCGAGGGGCCGGGGGCGCAGCAGGGGCGGTGCGGGGCAGCTGCCGGGCTCTGCGCCCCCGCTGCTGGAGCTGCTGCTGCCGTGGCTGAGCCCGCGGCCCGGTGCAGGGGCCGCTGTGTCCCCGGCTGCCGGATGGCAGCCGCCACCCTGCTGAGGATGGCCCGGCAGCCGCGGCGCAGCGAGCGCTGCAGAGCCCGGCCGCGGGCCCTGGGGCTGCGCGGCGCCGCTGCCCGGCTCTCTGCTGCTGCCGGAGCTGCTGCTGCCGTGGCTGAGGCCGTGGTGGCAGGGGCCTGGATATCCTAACAGCAGAATATATTTGGTTGGATTATCTTTAATAAAGCCAGTATTTCCTGTCAGGATAATATTAGTTGACAAACAGCTTTACGCATCTCAGAGTTCACTAGGCTGTAGTCTAGACAGGTGTGCTTCTGTTTTTTTTTTAGTTCCTTTTTGCAGTGATTCGTCCTCTTACAGTATTGAAAATTATTTATTACAAGAATTATGTTTAAAGCCTTTTATAGACCTGATTATTTGATAGTTTTATGTTGACTGATGTATGATAAGATTGCAAAGCAGAAGTGCCTCACGGTGGTTAAGGAAATGCAATTCTTGTGATTAACACGTGAGCACAAATCCAGCTTGGCTTTGAGAATGCAGGATGGATTTGAAATAAATGCAAATACCTTGGTATTTGTGAATGACCACTGTAAATAAGAGGAGGCCATGTCTAACCCAGATTTTGGAGTGAGACTGCATTAAAGCCATACTCAGTTGTTGGTGTGTGGGGTATCAAACATCCCAGGGCAGTCACAGCTGAGCCAGACTGTGCATTGTGTAACCTGTGCTCACCCACTCCTGAAAGGGAAAGGGCACAGGGAACACAGAAACAAACAAACAAACAAACAAAGTCAAAGGCTTTTTAAGAGGACAAAGCAAAATAATAATAAAAAAGATTGACACTAGACACTGCAGGAAGAGGGCAAAAGGGTTGTGAAGCCTTTGCGTGTCTGTACATGCTAAGATGATTTTCAGCCCTCTCAGGCTGGTACACTTAATTCTTTTTCTATTTGTTATTCTATTGGCAACCAAGCTCCTACACCATGCATTTGTCAGCATTGAATTGCATTTGCTTCATGTCAAAAAACCATCTATAAAGGTTTGCTGCTGCTTTTTTGATGTCATTTTGTTTGCCACAGCTCTGAACATTGGGGCATTGACTATGCAGGGAATATGGGAACAAGTCTGGGGATATTTTAAAGCTTCACCAAAGGGAGGAATGCTGCTTTTGAACTTATTAAGGAAGGATTTATGTGGGGAATTTCTGAGAAGTTGGCTCATTGGATCTTTTTTGCCCTCCTGGAAAATTTTTCCCTTTCCAATATTTCTCCAGAAGAGGCAGGACTACTTACAAAGTGGGTCTCCTTAACTTTCTAAAAGCTCCTCAGAGGGTTCTGTCTCTGTAGAGTATCACTTCCTATTATTACCATGTTACTGAGATTTAGTAGAACATGCTTTTAGTTATGGATTTGAAAAGGAACAGGAATTTGTATGACTCCAAATACTGTCAGGCCCCCAGACATCTTCTGTGAAGGTGGTAACAGGTCTAAGAATGAGCTGGCCCATTATAGAGAAGAATCAAGACAGTGGATAAAATCTTGCCCTCACTGCTACCAAGAAAAGTTTGGTTTCTGTCTTCAACAGGCTCCAATCTTATCCTCATATTTTTTCACAGGAGGAAAACCTGCATTTTTTCATTGCTGAATGGCAAGAGTTTTGTTTATTGTGTGTGGAGCTAAGCTCCTCTTCCAGTCCAGGCTTAGCAATGATCAAAACTCTCAGAGAAAATAAAATAGCAATAAAAGGCCATTACTCAGAGCCACTAAAATTACCTAAAATCCAGGAATCAAGAGTGAACTAACTTCCATAAAACTGCTCCCATCAACTTACTGCCCATAACAAAGCTGATCCCAGGATCTCCATGTGCCAGTGTTAATGTCAAAAATCTTGACTGCCTTTAATACCAAGTAACTTGGTCCTGGATATTCCCTCTATCTTCAGGTGAAACTTGATGTTCAGGAGGTGCAGAGAACCAAACAAATCCCTGTTTTCTCTTTCAGAGCTATGAGAAACATGTCAGTGTCTGTCTTACACATTATGCACTGCAAATTCCATCTGCCAATTTAGCAAGCTCATAGTGATTAGTTCAGAAGTTGATTCTCCTTGAGCAAAAACAGGTAAAAATCAATCAATTATGTAATTGGGATGCTGGAGTTGATGCAGCCATCAAATGGAAATACCACACTCCTCAAAGGATTGCATCGCAGTAGAGGAAAAAAATGTTTTAGAATTAAATGGAGTCTTTTAATCTTCACAAAACAGCTCCAGCTTTTCAGGTGCTCTGAGAATATCTAAGCAGACAGTTTAATAAATTAGACTTAACAAATCTTTTTTATGAAAATGAGTTGGAGACATTCTATCAGAAAGTTTCCAGATTTTTTTTTTCCTCTGTATTTCCTATACTTTGTGTTGTCCTTAAGAATTCAGAGGATCTTTTGCCTATCTGAATGTATGGAGAAAAGAAATATTGATTTTAATAACTATATTACTTGAAAACATGCCCACATTCAATTTACTAAAATCAGATTCCCCTCCTATTCTGAGCAGACAGTAACAACATGATCCTGTCCTAAGGAGCAACATAATACCTAATGAAACCTAGATTTAGTTGTTTTTTTTTAAATTATTGCAAATATTTGGTGACATATTCACTAGATGAATTTATATAAGTACATACATCCACAAAATGTACGTAGGAATCATAGCACCTAAGAGTGGTTTGGGTTGGAAAGGAACTTTCATGATAATCTCATTCCAAAACCAGGAGCTGCCCATGGGCAGGGGCACCTTCCACTGTCCCAGGTTGCTCCAAGCTCCATCCAGCCTGGCCTTGGGCACTGCCAGGGATCCAGGGGCAGCCACAGCTTCTCTGGGCCACCCTGTGCCAGGGCCTCACCATTGTCATCATAAAAAATGTGGTCTCTACACAAATCCAAATTTACATTCTTTTGGGTCAAAAGAGTTGCCCCAGTCTTGTCACTACAGGCCCAGAGGTGGATATGGATATGCAGAATATATAAATTTACATGGAAACAAATGGATGCCAGAGAAAGAATTGTGGTCTATATAAATATCTATGTATTTTATATGTAATAAAAATAGACAAAACATGTTTTCTTTGTGATTTTGGCAGTTAAGGAAAACCTTCTGTGCTCTTGTCTGGGAGAAAATGTGTTAAGTAAAATATGAAGTTTTAAAAGGCATGCAATGAAAACGTAGGAAATAAACACCTGTCTCTCCTGTTAAAAACATTACCAACATTTCTAATGTTCCTTAGGTTGAAAGAGGTTTTAAAGGGTCTTTTTTCTCACTAGGTTATTAATTCATGAGATGTAAGCCTTTCTCAGACTGCCTAAGTAGTGTTTTCTTCACTCCTGCATATCACACATCTGAGAAAATCTATGCAATACTTGCATGAACAGTATTTCCATTGGTAACTGTGTTTGTACAGTGTGGGGGTCCTGAAATCCACACCTTCAAAGGTGATTATGTACCTAATGTCCACAAAAATTCCAGTGAAATCAGTCATGGTCTCTCACAGTAGATATTTCAAATGTATGGGAGTGTATAAAAGAGTCTATTGCACTCATGAATTAATCTCCACAAAACAATCATTTAGATTTAAACTGGATGAAACAGAGGGTTTCTTTATTTTCCCCTAAAATAAAGCAAATATATGTAAGAAGGTGGTGATTCACGCTGCAAGTGGCCTTTCTAGAAGCTCCCATTATTAGTACTAAAAATGCTTTACCATCTGTCTCCTTCTCTCTTCACTCATTTATTTTGCTGCCTGCAGTCACGTTATTTTCTTTTTGAAGAAAGAGCAAAGTTGGCGTAAGGAATGCAGAGATCCTGGTTCTGCAAGCGCTCTCCACCTTCCTCCTCCTGTGCCCTGAGTGAGCTGCTTGTGCATGGGATCACATGCTCTGATGATGCAGACCATCAGTACTGACACAGGCTAAATATAACTCAAACACCAGATTGCATCTCCTGTCAAACAGTTCAATAACTCATAAGAGAAAACTCTTCATTTTCATTTTGCCCAATTCCAGCTTAATATTAAAAGAAAAAAAAAAAAAAGAAGAAGAAAAAGCCAGGCAAAACCCCCAAAATAAATCCTAAGAAATAAAAACCAAATATCAGTAAGAAAAAAAATCACTGATGGTTTTTATGCTTTTTCCATTTCTTTGTTTGTCCTACTCTCATGGACACATTTCTTCAGAACTCCCTGGGGCATCTTTCTCTGAGCAGGTCCTTTAATAACACCCACATAAAAACTGCTGCAGAGTAGAAAACATGTTGCAAACACATACTAACAACCCGAATTTACTACTGCCTAAGTAAGAAGCAGTTTAATTAAATAGAATATATGTCATGATGGCATAAGCAGCTTCAGAAATTAAGTGAATCAAATCAGAAATGTATGGATTTGTGGGTTCAAACCAAAAAGAAACATTCCATCGTTAGCAAGGTAGCTTGCCTTATGTGAATGTCAGAATTGGTTGCAAGTTTTGGCTTCACCAGAGTCTGTAAACTCAGGCATGCACAGCGACAAGAACTCTGTGAGTTTAATAAATACTCTTTATTTGGCTTCTTAAATGGCAATGGGTGAAAAAGACCCATTATGGGAGTTACAATACTGAAAATGAAAGATGTGTGCATGTGTAACACACAGAGAAACATCCACAGGAATGGTAAATTGGCAGGAAATAGAGTCATTTTTCACAATGTAACAGATTACTTTTGGCATATATATTAACTAGAATATTCACAAATGTCTTTAATTGCCTGTTTGGTATCTTGCTAAAACTGAAAGCCATAGAATCCTGTTCAAACAGGAATTCAGCCTTCCTGATTCATCTGCCTACAGCATAAAAAGATTCTTTCCCCCTCCTCAGCTATCAGACTGTTGCCACATCCAGGTTTTGGTTATTTCATCTGTCCACAGTGAGTCAGCAATGATCTTGGTATTTTAAACACAGTTGCATCCATGTTTAGGTGGAATTCAGCAGCCATCTGGTCCTTGGAAAAGGAAGATGTTAGCAGTGCAGAGATAAAACAAGAAAAAATATAAATAAATATTTTAAAATAGACTTCTTTTTTTTTTGGTTTAAATTTCTTTCTTAAAATGGTGAATCAGAATGCTTGGTTTTAGAATAAACAGGTGTAAACAAACTGCATCTTGTCTTAATGTTCAAATGGGAAGACTTTATCAAGATGAAGACAAAACTTGATATCAGTTTCAAACCTGCAGGCAATTTGCCGGACACACAAGTAAAACAAACAAAACCCTCCCCCTCTAAGGCCCTGGTCTGACAGGAAACCTGATCAGCCTTTAAGCACAGAAACATGACCATGGCATAAAGGATGAGGTTTTCCTCTGGTATAGCAATCCATTTGGGAATCAGCAGAGCAGCCATGGTGAATATGCAGTGATTGATGAGGATTTGTGCTTGGAGTGTGCTAATGAACAGCAATCCACTAGTGCAAACATGCAATTTCTCACTCATTACCTGTACATTAACGTTTGATTTCATATCTTGTCAACATCGACTGCAAACTAACTCAGAGCTGGAGAATATCTCCTTTGGAGATTCCTCAGTAGGAAAAATACCCTAAATCTTTGTCTTAGGTTAGCTGGGGGTGTGTGTTCTATCCCCATCTGTCAGAGGTGGGGCAGTTCTCCTCTGTTCATGGGGCAGTTTTCTTTATCTCTTCCACAGCCAATCCTCCCTCCAGGAGATCTCTTCTGTTGATGGGCCATTAATTATTAATTATCTTCTGTCCATGGCCACTGAGTGTCCCTGCATGGCTGATCCAATCCCACCATCCCATGGGGAGATGCTCCGCCCAGGGGAGGAGCCAAGCATTCCTACCTGGATCCAATCTGAGCTTTGGGACACCCCAGCAGCCTTTGCCCAGTGCATTGCCAGAGGAGCAGCTTCTGCTGCCCTGCATTGCCAGAGGGAGCCCAGGCCCATCTCCAGCAGCCCTGGAGCTGCAGAGGAAAACTCCCCCCTTGTGCAGGATCCCTGCTCCAGCAGAGCCACAGCTGGCACTGCAGGAGGGCTGAGCCCCCATGGGATGGGGCTGTGCCACCCCCTGACACACAGGGGGACAGGGACTGCTCTGACTCTGGCAGTGTTGGTTTGTACTACTGCATTTTTAATTTTATTTTTTTTCCCTAATAAAGAACTTTAATTCCTATTCCCATATTTTTGCCTGAGATCCCCTTAATTTCAAAATTATAATAATTTGGAGGGAGGGGGTTTACATGTGAATTGAAAAGCCACCTGTCTTTTCAACCCAATACAATGTTAAAAGAATGTAAAAAAGCATGTGAATTTACTGCCCAAGAGCTGTTCTGCTGAAGGCTCTGGTAGTGAACTCCTTTCTTGGCAGGACAGCCTGACCTGTGTCTGCCTTCTGCGTGATGCCTGAACTGTATTTCTGTGCCTGGACCTCTTTTAACCTCTGCAAATACCAATTTCTTTAGTCTCTGTAAAGCAAAAGTGACAGAGATAAAAAATGCTGTCTAAAGCCAGCAGATATTGAAACTCTGAAGACAGATATTTACTCTAAGACTCCTTATTCCTGGGAAATAATCCTAGCAGCAAGGGAAGTGAGTAACAGATGGGATTACAAACACAAAAACTCATCTGCTGACAATAGATGTGCATAACAAATTCTGTAAAGATTTTATGAACAGGGAAGATCTTAGGGTCTATAGCACAGGATAAAAATAGCATTAATGTCCCCAAGAATTCTTTCTTTCTTTCTTTCTTTCTTTCTTTCTTTCTTTCTTTCTTTCTTTCTTTCTTTCTTTCTTTCTTTCTTTCTTTCTTTCTTTCTTTCTTTCTTTCTTTCTTTCTTTCTTTCTTTCTTTCTTTCTTTCTTTCTTTCTTTCTTTCTTTCTTTCTTTCTTTCTTTCTTTCTTTCTTTCTTTCTTTCTTTCTTTCTTTCTTTCTTTCTTTCTTTTCTTTCTTTCTTTCTTTCTTTCTTTCTTTCTTTCTTTCTTTCTTTCTTTCTTTCTTTCTTTCTTTCTTTCTTTCTTTCTTTCTTTCTTTCTTTTCTTTCTTTCTTTCTTTCTTTCTTTTCTTTCTTTCTTTCTTTCTTTCTTTCTTTCTCTTCTTTCTTTCTTTCTTTCTTTCTCTTCTTTCTTTCTTTCTCTTCTTTCTTTTCCTTCCTTCCTTCCTTCCTTCCTTCCTTCCTTCCTTCCTTCCTTCCTTCCTTCCTTCCTTCCTTCCTTCCTTCCTTCCTTCCTTCCTTCCTTCCTTCCTTCCTTCCTTCCTTCCTTCCTTCCTTCCTTCCTTCCTTCCTTTTTTTTCTTTTTTTTTTCTTTTTCTTGTGCCATCAGGCAACTACAGAACCCCAGAGTGGTTTGAGTAGGAAGGGACCTCACAGAGAATTATTTCCTCCCAGTTGCCCATCTAAACCAATTCTTCTAAACTGGAATATTCACCATTCTTTCCTCTTATAATTTCCCAGTTTAAATTGGAACTATGTGAAAGTTGCAGCCACTTATGAAATTGTATTCCAACAGCTCATCTCTGGAGTTTTTTTCCTCGGTGTCAGGGTTGTGATCTTTACTAATTCAATAACAGTAATTTACTAATACAAGTGATTTTTTATTGCAAGTCATTATCAGAAATATGAACGAGGTTAGATAGCCTGGGGATGAGTGACTGAAACACTTTATGTCTTCAAATAATGAAATTTTAGGTGTCAAAACACAAGTTTTGAGGAGATGAGTGCTGAGAGAAGCAGCAGTATTATTATATATACCACAAGGAAAGGAACTATAAAAGGAAATAACTATTGTTTTGGTTTTGTCTGGTTTTATCTGGTTTTAAGATCTCAGTTGATTCAAGAACAACTAAAACTGGGACTGTTATGGAATGATTAGCATCCTGAAAAATAATTTCTTTTTAAAGTACAGATTTATGAACAACACCACCACAGGGATATTTCAATTGTCAGAGAAATTTACTGATTTGGGTCTTTCCTTCACTTATTTCCTGATGCCCTCTTGGATTTTCAGTTAACACATTTCAAAATCAACCCTCATTTGCTGGTGTCTGTCAGTAATAATTAAACCCCTATAGAAGTGATATCTAGAATTATTTATATTTCCCCAAAAAGTCAAGAAGAAAGGTTGTTGTGTTTTTCAGCTTTCTTTTATGATCCTTTTTATACTATTTTCCATTCTTTAGGCTAATTTTTTCGTGATGCAAAACCTGCCTTTTAGGCTGTAATTGTCATTAGTGAATGTCTGTAGTTTTCTTGATTTGCAAACTGAAAATTCAAATTTAAAGAGCATGATTAAGCATATTCTTTCCAAACACACCATCATTAATTGCTGATCAGAGGTTTTACAAATGGAATTAAATGTGCTATTCAGCTGTCTATACTTCAAGAAAACATCTCAGCTTTGAATTATATTGGGACAGTTATTAAGTACATTATTGCAACACTATTATGTGAAGAATCTGTAATAGAGAGTTAAAATTGTAATTATTGTTGTCATGTAACAACAGTTTTTCAAATGGGTCATTGCAGCCATGGAACAAAGTTCTTTATTTGAGGCAAAAGACATGGGAAAAAGAGTGGGTCATCTCCTCAAAACTCGTGTTTTGCACTTAAAATTTCATTATTTAAAGACACAAAATGTTTCACTCACTCATCCCCAGCCTATCTAACCTTGTTTATATTTGTGATAATGACTTGCAATAAAAAATCACTTGTGTTAGTAAATTACTGTTATTGAATTAGTAAAGATCACAAACCTGACACAAAGAAACAGAGAATATTAAAAGTGATGAGGAAATGCACATTTATGAGAGACAGGCGGGGAATGTCTTCATCCAGGTATACGTGGGCAGTTGGGAGGAAAAAGTTCCCTGTGAGGGTGGGCAGGCCCTGGCACAGGGTGCCCAGAGCAGCTGTGGCTGCCCCTGGATCCCTGGCAGTGCCCAAGGCCAGGCTGGATGGGGCTGGGAGCAACCTGGGACAGTGGGAGGTGTCCCTGCCATGGCTGAGGTGGCACTGGATGGGCTTTGAGGTCACTTCCACCCCAAACCACTCTGGGATTCTGGATTCCATGACTCAGCTCCTGAGCACTAGATTGGGGCTGGAGGAGCTCAGCACCAACCTCAGTGGGCTGCAGGGCCCTTTGGCTGAGTTCAGGAGGATTTTCCCTTTTCCCTTTGAACACCCTGGCAAACAGGGAGCCTTTCAGCCCACAGCATTCCCCTCTGTGCCAGCACCAAGCCATTCCCAGCCTGGCAGGGCTGGGCTGCCACCCCGTGTGCTGCAGCTGCTGCCAAGCCTGCTCAGGGAGCCCGGGCAGCTCTGCACACAGTGTTGGATTTGCAGGGTGCCCCAACGAAGGCAGGAATGATGAATCTGACTCCATGTTCTCAGAAGGCTCATTTAATATTTTATAATAGTATATTACATTAAAGAATTAATAGTATAGTATAGTAAAAGTATAGTATTAAAGAATACTATACTATACTAAAGAATACAGAATAAGAACACTTAAACAATGCTAAAAAGATAATAATGAAAACTTGTGACTTTCTCTCCAGAGTCCTGACACAGCTTGGCTCCAATTGGCCAAAGAGTGAAAACAACTCCCAGCAGAATCCAATGAAACAATCACCTGTAGGTGAACAATCTCCAAACACATTCCAGACAAGCAAAACACAGGAGAAGCAAATGAGACAAGAATTGTTTTCCTTTTTCTCTGAGGCTTCTCAGCTTCCCAGGAGAAAAATCCTGGGCGAAGGGATTTTTCAGAAGATGTGATTGCCATGCACACATCTCCTGGCAATTGCTCCTTTGGGAGCAAGCAGGAGCCTGAGGCTGCAAAGACAAAGCCAGCAGCTGCTTTGCTAGGAGCCCCAAGGGCAGGCAGTGTCCAGGCTGTGGGATCTGCAGTTTCAGCTGCTGCTGCCAAGCACGTGTTCTCTTTCAGGACCTCCAAAGATAATGACAGTTCTCAAGAATTTTGGGCTACGTTAAAATGTCATTTAAGGTTCTGCTTCAGAAAAAGGATTATGAAACTGGAATTAGAGAAGACATTTAAATATCACTTGAACAGAAATACCCATGTGGAAAATGGTACAGCAAGTCTTTCCAACTGACTTTAGTCCCACCTCATAGCCTACAGCAAAGTGAAATACGTCAGGAGTGACAAAAACATAATGCAAAGTAGAGATCTGCAAGTTAAAGGATACGGTGTAAAGAAAAGATAATACATCATACACATGGGAGAAAAAACACCACTGGAAATTACAAAGTAAAAGTCAAGTCAGAAATCAAAATTATCATGAAATATTGAAACAAAAGGAAAATATTTAATTTTCTGATTGCAAAGAGACAGCTGAGAACTTTACTTGCAAATAGCTCCCTATCCAGACTCAAAATCCAGTTAAAGTTTCCTGCAGGTTTTTAGTGGCACTTTGTCACAAGGAGTAAGAGCCATGTGAGATTCCTAATGTCTGTCTGGAACAAGAAAGGAAAGGTCCCAGACAAAGCAGATAGAAAGGACACTGAATTAAAAGTGACATACTTATAGTATTTATAAATACATAGCAATGGATGATCAGAAAAAGACCTACTTAACAAATTTTATAAATTCCTTAGTAATGTGACTTTAAAAACCTGAGAAACTTTGCATTTTATAGATTGGTTGGCTTGTATCTTCATTCAAAAGCAACTATTTTAAAAAGGTAAAGTACAAATTATATAACATCTGGAATTAGCATTTGGCAATTAATAGTTCAAGAGGGTCAACAATTTTTTAAATTACTTTCAGTCCTCGTAATATTTCTGTTGTGGCTGAATAAAATCCATCCTTTTTTGGTGTGATGTCTGAATAAAAAAAACCCTATTAGATATTCTTCCATGCCAGAGATGAGGGTTTTTTACTCCTTAGAAGTTAAGACTTTTCAGGAAAAATCTCCTATTGGTCCTTCTTTTAAAAGAGCTGTTTTCCCATCATGTGAAATGATGCATGAGACAGCAGGCTTGACACTCCCTCTGTTTCACTCATTTTCCAATTTCATTATGTTTGAAGACTAAAAGAGTTCTATGTAATAAATAGTTCAGATATCAATTATTATTATTATTTTCATGGTATCACAGAATATCCTGAATTGAAAGGGGCCCACAGAGTTCAACTTTTGGCCCTGCACAGAACCCTACCAATCCCACCCTCTACCATTTTAATCTCTATCTTAGAAATAAAATAAGATCCTGTGTGAGTGTTAATCTGAAATTAATACATGTCTGTAGCAAAACATTAGAAAGAGCTAAACTGGATGTCCACAAGGGAAAACATTCTTTGGCTTAAAAGGTTTAATGAATTATTGTTGCTCTTTTTAACAAGATACATAGAAGGAAAAAAGTATGTTTGTTTTTAAATGCATGATTTATAGAAAACATTTCTTTTGTTCACTCCTTCTCACTACTGCTTAGAGATATTTATCGTATTTGGAGCAGTAAATTTGTCAAGCATGTAGGTACAAGCTGTGACAAATTGCACAAGTTTTACATCCAGATCTTGCACTTAGTGAACAAGCCTTAGGACTTTCTTGTTAAAGAAAAACCATTAGTGAAAAATCACTTTTTTCTAGATTTCTGGTGGTGTTTGTCAAAGTGACAAAGTGAAAAAAATTCACAGTAGAAGCATGGCAGGTGTAGCCTTAACATTTCCTGAATTAACACAAAGTTTTCCAGTAGCCTGTTAATAGTGAATACAGAAGAGGACTTTTTATGCTGCAAAAAGCTACTAAGAAATTTTAAAAAATAATTATATCCTGGAATATATTCAGTTACATAAATCAATTTATTGCCTTTCCTTATTTTGGACAATAATGTCACTTCAGAGCCTGGAATTGTTAAATCCTGTAAAACCTAAATTAAACCCAAAATTTTTAAATAATAATTAAGAAAGCAAAGAAAAAAAATTAAAAAAATTAAAAACCCCCAAAAACTACCAGGTGAGAACTGAAGATGCAAAAAGAACCCACTTTTAGTATGTTAAGGAGGGCCAGGAGTTGGACTTTGATGACACTTGTGGGTTTCTTCCAAGTCAGAATATTCTGTGATTCTATGATTCTGTGTAGGAATGATCTCTATGCACTAGAACATGAAACAGAGACTGAAACATCTCTTTAGGCACATATCCATTATACCCATTTAGGATGATTTTCCACCACTTTCCCTAAAGCCCAGCTCTCTGAGGCCTAAGAGCATCAAACTGTGAAACCAAAGGATAGTGACTAACAAGCTGCCCTTCTCCTTCCCTATTTAAACCTGGTCCCTTCACTTTGTGGGTCTGCAGGAAATTATTGGGGATGAAGTACCTTGTGCCGTCTGAGACTTTGTCTTTCATGTCATTACCTCTATTCTTGGGACATTTTATGTATTTCTTTCAGCTCATTTGCACCTGGCTCTCTTCCCCTAAAAAGCTGAACCTGCCCCTTCCCTGGAGCTGTTTATCCAGCCCTAAGGACAGTGCCTGACTCTGCAGGGAGCTGAGCATGTCTGGGGCTTACATGGGATCTCAGAGGAGCTCATTGCAAATGTACAAACTATTATTGCACACTACTGTGCAAATATTAATAACAGGAGCTTTGTGACATTCAAATGTCGCACAGACAGTTGGTGGTAAGGGAATGTTCAAGCAAATGAGTAATCTGAGATTGAGATCCCTCACAGTTCTAATTAGGAAACAGCCTTATTATTTTCTGTAACATTTTATGATATAATAGTATTTGAAAAGTGACTGTATTAAGAGCATGACATTTACTGAAGTGAATAAGCTTTTCACATGTGAAGTAATTTCACTGCCACTTATTGTGCAAAACGGAAACTTCAGAGGTAAAGACCAGTTAATTTGATACAATGCCAGTTTAGAGTTATTTCC
This sequence comes from Molothrus ater, assembly GCF_012460135.2. Taxonomy (NCBI): domain Eukaryota; kingdom Metazoa; phylum Chordata; class Aves; order Passeriformes; family Icteridae; genus Molothrus; species Molothrus ater. Next base: position 5,544,572 of record NC_050486.2, read on the forward strand.
TTTATTTATGGTTTTTTCAGAGGATTCCCCTGTCTTGGGACAAGGATTAAACACTGCACATTGCTTCTCTCAGCAGTTAATACTTGGAGCAGTCAGGCAAGTTGATTTTAGTGTTTTTAGTAAAATGTTTATTTAAATCTTTCTTTAGTGATTAAAAAAAAAAAGCTTCCCTCAACAGAAACTCCCTTTTTCTAACTCCAGATATTACTCTCAACCCAATTGTTTTTCTTCCATTTGCTTGGTCCTTTCTCTGGGATGTTTTAATCTGGGCTCCAGCTGCTGGCCATTGGTAGATCTCTTATCCATCTTATCCATGGCTGCTTTGTGCCACAGAATGACCCTTCCCACACTCTTCTGCTTTGAAAAACAAAATAAAACTCAAACTATTTAACAAAGCACACACACACACACACACACACACAAGCCTGACTGAATATTAAAATTCTAACAACATGTTCCTAAGTGGTATGAGGTTGTTCCAAGTCCATTAATTAAATCATAACAAAGAGTTGATAACACTGCCTTGTTTGCTCCAGAAATATCCACAGCAGGAGACACTGGAAGGGAAAAATAGACAAAGGAATTGTGCAACTGTAAACCAGATAAAATTCCATGGTAGTCCTGGTTTGTTCTCACAGAGTGATTCCATGAAAACTTGGCTCACATCAAACAAATCCAATTAATGAAATTTTACCAGTAATAAATCTGAAAGTATTATACAACATGTTTCATTTGAATCAGTCGATCAGGAAATAACAAATTATCGTAACTGGAATATTTGTGCTTTCCAATGACATCAAATCAGTCATTCCTCAGACAATTCTAGAGATTTGTAGATTCACTTGAGAGGAGAAATATCCTTGTTGTTCTGTGGGTTGAGACAGTTGTAAGAGGAACTGATTCCTGAGTGTTCTCATGGATGCAAAATATCTTTTTTTCTTATTTTAATTTTTTATCCCCAGGTGCCAGGTCTGTTCTGAATCCCTACACATATTTCCTTGGACTTTGGGGACTTTGAAATTATATTTACTAAAAATGCACTCTATTTACTAGTTTTATGTTAAAATTATATTTAACTTCTGTGGAGTTCTTCACAAACCAGTGATCAGGTGAACTGCTTAGTCATGGTGCTTAGATTCATTTTAGGCTGGATTTAGAAGGAAAATATCAGGGAGTCATGCAGTAAACTACCCAGCTAATTGATCACTGAATTCCTTTAAAAATTAACTTTTTTTCACATGAAATCCTATAGAAAAACGCATTGGGTTGTGTTCATTGGAGACTTATTTGGCTTTTTCATCCACTGCATACAGAGCAATGTTCTTACCTCCAGAGAATAGTTGCAAACTGCATCATAGTTGGAACAGGATATTTAAAAATATTTCTAATGGAGTAAAACAAGGAGAAGATGGTTCAGGTGGTAGACTGGGCAGTATTAGGTTAACAGTTGGACTCATGGATTTTGAAAGTCTTTTCCAACATAAATGATTCTATGATACTTTGATATGATACTTTCAAAAAGTCTTAAATATTTCATATTTAAGAAGTTGTAGAAAATATTGTAGAAAATTACACATGATATGTGGCAATAGCTGGAGTGAGAACATGCTGGAATTATAAAAGGGAGCAGTCAATTTTCCTGTCAAAGAATGATTAACCAATTTACCGGAATCATTAAAATTGATCCAAGATTTATGATTGCAGAAAGGTGAGTTTGGATGTAAGCTAAAAATCAGCACTAGTTCCACACCTTGAAAAATAGCCCACGTGGTCCTGTGGTCCTCACTGTCACTGTAGTAGTTCCATAGGAGACCTTATCCAGCCAAAAATGGCAATCAGGGGCTGTTTGTTCAAAAAAACCCAACAAACCAGAAAAAAAGCCTAAAACCACAAAACAAAACCAAAACCAAACCAAACAAAAGATTAAAAAAAAAAAAAAAACCACAACCAAGAAAACCCTCCAAAATCCCAAAATTAGCATCTATTGTTGCTCTTTTCCTTGAGACAATGTCTCCAGATCTGGAGCCTGTGTTTTCTCCCCAGTTTAACAAACACTATGAGGCATGGAAACCTGCCTGAGGTGGGAGAAGAGTTGTACCTGAAGGGCTCCAAGAGAGCTGGAGAGGGACTTTGGAAATAGAATTGATGGAATGGAATGACAGGACAAGGGGAAATGGCCCTAAACTGGAAGAGATTTATCCCAGGGATAAATGGGATTTTGGGATGGAATTCTCCCCTGTGAGGGTGGGCAGGCCCTGGCACAGGGTGCCCAGAGCAGCTGGGGCTGCCCCTGGATCCCTGGCAGTGCCCAAGGCCAGGCTGGATGGGGCTTGGAGAAACCTGGGCTGGTGGAAGGTGCTCCAAGCTGCTCATGGCAAAGAGTGACACTGGGTGGGCTTTTAGGTCCCTTCCAACCCAATTGTGGCACTCTATGACAATACCACAAGTATTTCTAACACTAGCACAAATATTCCGACATCAAAGCAGAGTTTCCCCTACTATCACACAGGAATGTGTTGTAGGGCTGAAAATGAACTGTACCAAAAGCTTCCTTTTCACAACAATGCCGTCTGTTTTGATGACACTTTATAGCAAAGGCACTACCCAGTTTCTCAGGATCAGCTTAAGTTTCCTCCCACAAAATCACTCCCAGCAGGGACCCTTTGTTAACCTGTATGTAGCTGTTAGTGGCTAAGGCAGAATTGGGAGAAATAAGAACTGAATACAAAGTAATTTTGCCATGCCCTGCTGGGTAACATGTTTATCCAAAGGCATAGCACCTTTTATGCTGTGCCTATTTCTTCTGTGAAACACAAAATGCATGAAGCAGAGTCACACACGGCAGTGCCAAATGTGCAGGCACTGCTGCTGATCTTTGGAGTTCCTCCCAACCTTGATAATTCCATGATTCTGTGATTTCCCAGCAGCCCTGAGCAGCACAATTCAGAGTGAAGGTGTCACTGACATGTTTTATGAAAAATCCTTTCCTTAGGATTTTTTTCTCCTGAGAAGCTGAGAGGCCTCAGGAACAAAATGTAAACCATAATTATTTGCTGCTATGGAATGCAACAGGTGCATCTGGGATTGGGCTCATGTGGTTGTTTCTAATTAATGGCCAATCACAGTCAGCCGGCTCTGACTCTCTGTCCGAGACACAAACTTTTGTTATCATTCTTTCTTTTTCTATTCTTAGCCAGCCTTCTGATGAAATCCTTTCTTCTATTCTTTTAGTATAGTTTTAATATAGTATATATCATAAAATAACAAATCAAGCCTTCTGAAACATGGAGTCAGATCCTCGTCTCTTCCCTCATCCTCAGACCCCTGCGAACACGGTCACAGGAAGGAGCTCAGCTGAACACAAAGATGAGCCAGAGGCACCTTGAGTGAGCAAGAAGAGGCTGCACTGGTGGTGACCTTGGGTCAAACACAAGGCAGAGCAGCCCAAGCATCTGCCTCTTGCCCTCAGCTGATGAGACATGATCAGATCCGTGCTCCTGGTGAGGGGATGCAGTAAGAACAGCTACACAGAGGTTTGGTGCTGCACGGTCAGGCTGGAGCTCGTGCTGTCAACCCTCAGTGTTAGTGCTCAAAGAAACAGCTCAGTTTTGACAGCACTTCTCCTGACAGCAACTGCAGCACAAGTGACCTTTCCACTCTGCCTCTGCAATGAGCTTCTGCTCTGTCCTGTTGGGAAAACAGAAACAAGGAAAGAACCATTTGTTTTCCACGTCCATTAGGTCTGTCAGGTGTTGGCCAAGTAGCCACCACTTGTGGCAACAGCTCTGGAAAATTGAAGCCATCCTTCAGCCACTGCACTGCCAATATCTTTCCCTGACCTTCATTCTGTCATGGATGGAAACTCATTTGTGTGTAACTCCAAAAAGTGAAGTCCTTGAGTTTCTGCAGAAAATTACCACTGATGACAGTGGCATTAATGAATATAAAGCAGGAAATCTTTCCACTCAGAGCTCCCTCCTGTGTTACACACAAGATAAATGGAACAAAAAATAAGCATGAGGCAGAAAGACTAACTACAGGAATTATTTTTTGTCTCCTTCTGAAATTTAGTAGTGATATTGAGAATAAAATGTGAAATAAGATTAAAAAAATGGCAAGGAATGGACAGGTTAAGGATCAGGACCAACTGCCAGTAAAACATTTCCAACTTGTACCTCTAGGAAAAAAACTGCATAAATTTTAGAGCAGCAAACAAATAATACAAGGCAGGAAAAAAAGCAAATGCTCCAATACTGGCTGCAAGCAAAACAGAATTGGAATAACTTGTGCAAAGGAGGAATAAGTAAGAAAAACACAGTAGTGGTGTTATTACAGCTGATTACTGCCTCCTTATCTTCCTCCCCAGTAATCCTTCTGTGCATTTACCATTCTCTCTATAGTTATAAACCTTTAACAAAGACGTGTTTCCCTGTCACATTCCAAAAAGAGCTATAGAAATTTTTCTTCAAAGAAATAGAACTAGAATTTAAAGTGGTTTTTGGTGATCTAGGTTAGTCTCTGGCAATGAAAATGGTGCAACTTCTGATGGATAGTCTCTGTTTTGGAGGTGAAAAAACTGGTCATCCAGAGCCAGTTATCATTAATTTGGCAGGCCAGAACCAAGATCCAAAATTTATTATTTTATTTTATTTTATTTTATTTTATTTTATTTTATTTTATTTTATTTTATTTTTAAATTTTATTTATGATACTTTAGGTAATAGAAATTATTTACTTAATAATGTAAATGCAAGCTAAACACTTGTTTATCTTAGAAAGAAGCAAGTTAAGTGTTTATGAATTTTGTCAGTTAGGGGTATTATGATAAATTCACCCAAAATCCAAATGGTGTATGGGTAAAATAACGACATTTCTTCCCTGCTACACAATGTATCAGGAAGATGCTTTCAGAAATTAAGTCTTATGTCAGCTCTGAGGTAGAAGATGTTTTTATTGAAACTTTTCTTGCACATAGAAATTGTGTCTGTGTGTGGATGTAGAGGTGTAAGTAAATAAAAATATACACGCACAAATGCTACAAAAACACATAGAGTGTATAAAAACCATATCTCCCATTCTGTGTTTTCCTTATTTCTGCTTCAGCTGCTTCAAACTGGCAAGGGCAAGGAATGTGGGCCAGTGCTTTTATGGAGCTGGTAATTGCAAGCAGCAGCTTTTCACTTGGCACCTTCTCTGTAGCTGTGTTGCCTTAATGACTTTCCTTCTACAACAATGGCAACATAAAATATATTTCTGCAGTCATAAATAGCTTCATGAGAGCAAAAATATTGTATTTTTCTGTGTTTGACATGCTGTTATCCCCTAGAGGCCATTAAAGGCAGTTGCTGATGATTCCCTTTCCAGCCATTTCTTCAATATAATATTTTCCCTTTCCAAAATTTAGAAATATTTTTCTGTGTTATATGCAGATAAAGGAAAATTTCAGACATTTCTCAATGCCCTAAATGGTTATTTCTATGTGCTCCATACCACTATTTCTTTTTATAATTATATAATTTATAAATGGTAGTTTTATATATTAATATTATTATTAGCATTACGCTGAAGCAAATTATCAAGCATTGTCCCCAATATGACAATTTTTCACTCAAACCCTAAGAGGATCCCTATTTTTTATGGGGTTAGATTATAATTTGGCACATGGAGACCTTTTCTGCTACCAAATATTCCATCCATTTTTTCAGCAAGGTACTACTGGAGTGCAGGTGGACTGCAGAAATTCCGTTAATTCAGATAGATTTTGTTCCTTTGACAGTATCTAACGTGATCATGGTTGTATTGAATTTCATTGTCTGTATAACACTTGCACAAAACTCCAGATAAAATGCTGAAAATATAATAAGCTGGCTTCAATCTTCCAACCTGTTCAATGTTCACTGTTTTAAACTTTGTTAGAAATAGGGGAAAAGAAAATAACAAAATCTGTATGGTTGGCACGGCTGACAGTTCCCTTTAAACACATTAAACTCCTTGAATAAAGACTGATGAAGGTAGCAGGCTTCTAAATGAACAAATATCTTGTATATATATTATTATCTAGAGTTGCAAAGAATCCAGGGAGCCTAATGAGATCGTGAGAAAGCTGAGATGAACTGGTGCTGATGGTTGTAATTAATCAGTTATAATTGTGCTTTCCATTTAATGAGCGCTTTAAAAGGATAAAGAAAACCTGTCCATCTAAGTGCTGGACTTATTTAAGAAAAGCTAACAGAAAATAGCACATTTTAAAGCAAGTCTTCGCAGGTTTCCCTTCTGCAACCTGTTTGCTGGAGGGTTTTGGGTGTATAAAGGGACATAGCTAAGAGATAAAGCATCAAAATAACAAAATTCATTGCTTTAAAGAGGCAGAGCCCATGTGTCCGTGTTGTAACAACCAATAGAGAAACTAAACTTGTGATCTGTTTAGTTGATCTCAGAAATCTCAAAGGAATAAAGCTCCCCACTCCTCACATATGATGCATTCAACGGATCCCACACTTTCAGACACCAAAATCACTAAAGATGGAGAAAATATCTTCATGAATGCAAGACCAGTTGTTTCCTTGCAATTTTATGACACCCTAAAAATTAATCCTAGTGTGACTGGCTGTATTAGCCACAGTTTGGGCTCCCTGTCTGAGAAGAGATATTTCTATTACTGGTGCCTATAGGGATATAAATTATTTTAACATTATAAAACTAGGGAAAAAAAAAACCCCAGTCCAATATTTCCAATAACAAATACATACTGTCTCATAACAAAGGAATCATCCTAAATGTTCTGCATTACTTGTTTCAGAGTGTGACATTTCAAAAGGTTGGCAGGGCAGGTGTGCTCAGGAAGGTAGAGAAGATAATTGCAAGTGTGATCACACCTTTTAGCAGAGACATTTAAATGTAAAATGCACAGTGCAAATACTGTACAGTGCAGACATTTTACAGAACACCCTGACAAGTGCAATATCTTCCCAAACAGGTAAAAAGTCTCTTGTGGCTTCAGCCAGCTGCTTACTTTTGGAGGCCCAGGAATGACAGGAGAATTTAGGCTTCATGGAAAACAAAGCTTTTGTTGCTAATATGACACTCACACCCACACTTTCAATTTAAAAAGAAAGCACATTTGAACGTGGTATATTATTTATTCAGGAGACATTCATCTAGAATAATAGCAGCTTAATTAGACTGCTTAATTACCTGCAGGAAAATTTTAATAGTCTAAAGTTCTTTGGAATGGGGAGAAATCCTTTAATAGGAACTATACATGGGAATTTTAGGCGGAAATCTGAAAATTGGTGTAAATTCTAAGCCTACTTAAATCCTTTGGTATAGAGCATAGGTATGTGCATCCACTTCCACCTGGGATGGAAAAGATCTCTGTTTAGATGGTTAGTAGAGAGCATATGCCATTAAATAATCAATATACTTAGTATTTGCTAAGCCAAATTGCATAACTAAACCAAAAATATTAAACCTTCACATCCTTCAAATAACCACTTCGGGTTTCAGAAACCAAGGCTTGCAAAAGAAGCAACATTTACTGTTTCCAAATGATATATCAAAGATAACTTGACTCACAGGAATCTCACAATCTCCTCAGTTAACCAATTTACATTTTGCTCCACTGCCCATAAGATTAGTTCAGCATTGGTCAGATGTGTTTGTTGTAGTTTTGCCTGAGTAACTGGAATTTTCCATAAAAAAGGGGTGGCTACATGAAATAATGGCATTAACTTGTCTGAGCAGATATTATTGTAAAAATATGAATTATAGTGTCCCATGAAGAAAAAGTCATGAGCAGAAGACCCAAGCAGCATTAATATATGTGATTTAGAATTTCCATGGAGAGAATTCCTTAAGTATTTGTAGGCAAGGATTTGAATTTTGAATGATTGGAGCAGTTAATGTTTAAGGACACTAAAAATAACCATTCACATTTTCATTTTCATTTTTTCCTCCAGTTTTTCACCACCTTTCCTGTTAATGAGGATTTTGAAAAGAAGGTGTAATTTGGAAAAGTGGATGACTATGTTGTTTACACCTTCATCCATCCATCCATCCATCCATCCATCCATCCATCCATCCATCCATCCATCCCAAATTCAGTCTGTCCATCCCTATTCATCATTAGTTGCTGCTGTATGACTGTGTGCCCTTACAGCCTGAGCTGTTAGTCCAGCAGAAGCTGCTTTGAAAATACATTTGTGAACAGTTGGAAGATTATCATATGCCACGACCACTTCAGTGTTTCATCCCAATTTCTACTGCCAAAGAGTGTTCTGGTACTTAGACAGGGAACACATTGAAAGCTCTTGGCAAAGCAAAATGTGTTATGAAGCTGAAGATGAGATGTCATGTCCTATGAACTAGTAAATAACAGATTTGAGGGAATTCTATGTTTTATAAACATATATATATATATATATATGTATGTAGCTCTATAAATGTATATATGCACACATACACACACACATGTATACATATTTATATATGTATCCACCCACATGGGAATATACAATTTAAAAAACCATACAAAATAAAGCCCATAAGAAGTTTTTTAATTATTCTCTCCATACTTTCAGAAAAGTGAGATGCAAATGGCCATGAGCCAGAGTATCAGTGAATGCCAAGTGTGGCAAACAATGTACATTTACATTTCAGTCAAACCAATGGTCTGATAAAAGAACAAACATGAACTTTGCCCATAAATTAATCTCCTGTTTATATCCTTATTTTTTACCCAATATATTAATTCAGTTCTAATAGTTAGAAAATAAATATCTGGACTGCAAAGTAAAGATTTTTACTGCTTTATGTGTCAGAGACTGGATAGTTGAATATTTTCCCCTCTTTCTTTATCCCATTCATTATATCTTTAATCAGACCACTGAGTTTAACAGACAAATAGAAGTAAACTTTCACATTATTTTAATCTTTATTTTCTCAACTGGAAGTTCCATTACACCTGGAAATAAGCTGATCCATTTTTTTGTGATCAAATAGATGAAGATGGGCAATAGGTTCAATACAGATCACCAAGTAATAGCAAACTGGGAACCAAATAAACTATTCTAATTGCATGGAGAGATAAATCCTCCACCTCTCTTTCAAAAACTGAAAAAAATATAAGAACATAATTCCCAATGAACCATTAATTAATGAAACTCACTGCTTAGTTGCACACTTCTGCAGAGTGCAAATCATGTCTGCTCTATATGGGTGTATGAACAGCTAATCAATACTCACTATAATGAAGGTTTATAGGCGACTTCAAAGGCAGGTATATTAAACCTCTAGAGCACATGAGCATATTTGTGTTCAGTCATTTACAAAAACCCATGAAAATTTTGAAATTTAAGATATTCCTCAGGAACTGCTTAGGGGTGCAGAGATAAATAAACTAATATTGATGTCACAGTTGTGATTTCTTTGTCACACGGTTCTTAATTTGTGTTGCCGCCATGTTCAATATTGAATTGATCATCCCTGTTGAGGTGACAATCCTCAGAGCTTTCACACAGAAGTCCAGACAGTCTTCTGCAGGCAGAGCTTTGGGTCACAGGGCACTGCTGTCTCGGGCTGGAAGGTGAAGCTGGGTGTGTATTCAATTCCCATCTGTCAGAGGTGGGGCAGTTCTCCTCTGTTCATGGGGCAGTTTTCTTTATCTCTTCCACAGCCAATCCTCCCTCCAGGAGATCTCTGCTGTCCATGGGCCATTAATTATTAATTATCTCCTGTCCATGGGCCATTAATTATTAATTATCTTCTGTCCATGGCCACTGAGTGTCCCTGCAGGGCTGATCCAATCCCAGCATCCCATGGGGAGATGCTCCGCCCAGGGGAGGAGCCAAGCATTCCTACCTGGATCCAATCTGAGCTTTGGGACAGCCCAGCAGCCTTTGCCCAGTGCATTCCCAGAGGAGCAGCTTCTGCTGCCCTGCATTGCCAGAGGGAGCCCAGGCCTATCTCCAGCAGCCCTGGAGCTGCAGAGGAAAACTCCCCCCTTGTGCAGGATCCCTGCTCCAGCAGAGCCACAGCTGGCACTGCAGGAGGGCTGAGCCCCCATGGGATGGGGCTGTGCCACCCCCTGACACACAGGGGACAGGGACTGCTCTCACTCTGGCAGTGTTGTTTGTACTATTCATTTGTATTTTTAATTTTGCTAGTAAAGAACTTTAATTCCTATTCCCATATTTTTGCCTGAGAGCTCCTTAATTTCAAAATTATAATAATTCAGAGAGGGGGCTTTACATTTTCCATTTCAGGAGAGGCTCCTGCCTTCCTTAGCAGAACCTGGCTTTTCAAACAACAGGGTACAGAAAATGATCCTGGACAATGTCCTTTCTAGTCAGGGAGAAGAAAGTCAGGCACAACTCATCAGTTACTTGGTAGCAATATGGAAAGAGATCAAAGAGCCCAGACATTTGTCTCCTCTCTCTCATTCAGGCAGGGACTCTGAGCATTTTTAATTCTCAGACTCACTTCTCCAGAGCCAAACCTAATGTTCTTTCTTCTGTGCAAAAGGAACTGAGGAGCTCTGAATGACCTCAACCAGCAAGGCCTGCTGCCTCTCATCTCCCTCGCCAGCCTCAGTCCATGAAAGTTAAAAATTAACAACTCACAGACCTTCACTTGAAAAACTGGGCACCATTTTCTGGTTTGTTCTATGGATTTCTTACCCTCCTCTGTATAAATGCTATGACATCACATCAAATAGGAGACTTTATCTTTTGGGCTGTGAGGAAATTTATTTCCTAGCACAAGTCTATTTTCTGGGAGTCAATAAAATATATTAGCAAACTCGGAATGAGATTTGCAGTTATTTGGTACATTTTTGCAGTTCAAGTCACAGGGCAATATCAGTTTATGTTCCCTGTGAATATCACACTATGTGAAATTCTGAAACTGTATTAAAAAAACTACCAGCCAAAAAGACAATACAGCAAAGAATTGGGAAATGAGGAAAGCCTTTGGTTTATTATTGTGGAAGTTTAAGAAAGATGTGCATATTGAACTCAGCAACATTATTCTCAGAGAGGGAATGACTATACTAACTCAGAATGTTTTCTTTTCCTGTGAAATTCAATAATGCAGAGACTAATATGCTTTATAAATCAGAAAATGTGTGAATCCAAAGTCAGTTTACTCTCCATCTAATATAATTTCTAAATATGAAATTCTCATTCTTTTTTTCTTACCCCATAAAAACTGCAGATGAAGGTTTTGCATCAATTAGAGAAAGATTTAAAAGCCTGGATTGGCAGAAGGATAAAATAGAAAACTGCCCCTGGAAGGATATGAATTTCACTTTTATTAATTTTGCCCCAAAGGCCCAAATTTAACTTGTCCCCATGTTCTCCATCATTTCATACTAAAACTCCAATGAAGGGTCAGGATTTAATTTCATCAAATTAAGTTTAGAATAGTTATCCCAGATATTGGATTGTATTAACCATTGGAAATTCCACTCTGAACTGTTCAGCATTGGAAGCTAAAGCTGCAGCCACAGAATTAACCCTGTAAACCCCAGTCCCTGTAAAGGCTGACTGTTTCCCTATCCTTTAGTTCAGTTTGGCAGCCTGACCCCCTTGCAAACACATGGGATGGGCCTTCCTCTTCCCTGAGGTCTCCATGGCAGAAGTGACCTCCTGAGGAAACTTTCAAAGCTTCTGACTTCTTCTAACACATTTTGTCTTGAATTCAATAAAGTATCAGCGAGACAGGCTGACCTCATTGCACTGTTCAGCATTCAATGGTGTGTCATTGACCGTCTTCAGCAAGAATAAACCACATACTTTAGGTACTTTTTTTTTTTGGTAGGGAAGGAATTTTTTATATCAGATAGAATCATAGGACCATTATGGTTGGAAAAGGCCCCCAAGATCATTGAATCCAACCTTTGGCCCCTCACCAGTGCCTCAACTAAGCCGCAGCATCAATGCCACACCCAGTCATTTCTTGAACACCTCCAGGGAGTTTAAAGTGCTCTGTTGAAATGAAAATTCTAGGTTTAGTCTGATTAATTAAATTAATTTGGTCAATTTGTTATCAAAATGTGCTGGCAGTGTTGTGAGAATGATGTTATAAAAATAACAGTACCTATCAGGTGACTATCTATGATATCATATTATTTGTAACATTTTATATTATTTGGATATAAAGAGAGAATAATAAGTTGTGTGGTATTAAAATATTTTAATTAATATCTTTCTGATAGTTCTCATTTTATCATCATGGTAATGGTCAGGTTTTAATCTTTTTTATGCCACTTCAAAACTCAGAAATTCTTTATCTCCGGTTCTTTTAATGCTGGAGGTACTAAAATCCAAGTGAAAGACAGAAAGTGGGTTATCAGTTTGCCAGAGGCCACATTTCATGGTAAGTTTTGAAGATATTTGTTGGTTCTTTTAGGTGTCAAATGTGATGTTCCACTTAAAACACAAAGTTACTTTCTGTCCATTACTGTTGAAAATGAAAATGAAAAATTGGTTTTCTATTCCTGTCATGAGCCAGGACAAACCAAACAGGTCAAGAAATGATGAGGTAGAAGAAAAGTGTGGAAAAGCTCAAACTGGTGATTTAGTGAGACAGTGCAATGGGCTGCCTGGGAAAATTCCAGGGCTCTGCTGGGATATGGGCATGACCAGGATGGAGCATCTGTTGTTTCCCAAAGGGAACTTTCCTACATGCACAAGGCTTTATCAGCAATGACACAGATGATGGCACATCTCAACGTTCATAATGAAAGTTTCTTCTTTGGGAAGGGCAAAAAAAAGTGAATTTTTAACGAGTTAATGGATAAGGGAAGCAGGAGAAAATATGGGGTGATTTTCAGGCAACTCATTCTTCTCACGGAAACACACCATAACAACAGTATCAGGATTGGCAGATGCTGCATCATGAGCAGCACAGAAACCACAGCATGAGAACAAAAAAGAGAAAAATATTTCCATAGAGACTTTGAAATGACTTTGCCATAAAAATAATTGACAGAAGTTACCAGAACTGGAAGCCAAAGGCAGATTGCGGAACAGCAAATGACAGGCCCTCAGCATAAGGAAGGCTGAACCTCGTGGTGAAGCAGATGAAGCCTCAGGGTCTCTTCTAGGTTCATATTCCAGGATAGAAAAACTCACATTGTTTAAATTTTCTCAGTTAAAACACAATTGTGGGTTTTAAAGGGTGTTTAACATTTTACACCTTGAATTCCAGTAAATTTAAAGAACTGTTACAATCTGTACGACTGGGCTCAACCTTTCTCAGGACCACAATAATTTTAGCAGCTTAGAAGTTTCCCCAAGGCTATGGAGCTGTTGTCAACTGGATCACGGGGTCCTGGGACAAGAGAAAAAAAGAAAGAACTGGGCTGTGAAAGCTCCTGGTTGAGATCAAGACATGAAGATCACTTACCAATTACTATAGTAGGAAAAACAGGTCCAACTTGGGCAAATAATCAATTAAATTTTCTATTCCTTAATAATAATTATTGAATTGTACATTAATTAATGATGTTAATTAATTTATGTCATGTATTTAATTATTAATTATGTAATCATGAATTAAAATTTGTTTGGGCAGTAATGAGGACAAAATTAAAAGAGTACCCTCCCCACACTCCTTCAGCAAAGCTCAACTTCAGCTGACCCCCTCCTTCTTTTCTTATTTTCTTATCTGGGTACCCACAGAGCTGTTTCCCACACTCCCCCCTCCTTCCCACTTTTTCCTCTTCCTGGATGGGATTTTTGTGGGAATGTGTACCTGTTAACCAAAAAATTATAAACAGTAGGTGCAGGCTGGCAGTGTAATAGCAAGTTGTGAGAGAATTCATCTCATTTTCCATTTAACTTTTAAATATTCAGGTCAGACATGCAGCTAATTTATAGTTGATGGTCGTATACAACTGATATATACAAGAAGACATATGCAATTGCTCATTTATTACTGAGAACCTTTGGTGGAAGAAGTAATGAATAAATTAAACTCCAGCTTTGCTGATGATGTAATTTGGATTTCCTGCTCACATATGCACTGTGTTGGTGAAAAATGGGCACATACTTTGATGACCTTAAAATTAATGATTTGTTTAATCTGCCCTCCAGTGCCAGCTGGTTATTTTTTCTTTTTAATTTGACTGAAGGGGTATTCCTCACCTAGACTACTGCATATAGTAAGCAGAAATGTTGGGATTAAACAAAGACCTGGGAGTCTGGAATAGCACAGTTCTCCCTGGTATGTGGTGCTTACATCTCCAGGATTGCTTTCAAAAAAGAAAAAGTTATATAATGCTGCATATTTTCTTGGATTAGGGATTGGTCTTTGTTTGTGAAAGCTGTGATTGATGATTGGAAATACTTTGTGTGAGGACAATCAACAGAAGTATGGTGGAAAACAATTTTAAGCCAGTTGTACTGAGGGTAGAAAATTATGATGACAAGCTGTCCAATTTCCAAAATTGTACATTTCACAATTCTGCTATCAGATGAATAAACAATTGAGGCACACTTTCTGCCAAGTACTGAGCTTAAATTTTATATTTCAGAAAATTTCTACAGCAATGAGGAGGAAATGTTCCTCCCTGTTGGCAGGGGAAGTGACTAAGGGGGCCTGCAGGGTTATCACTGACAATTTTGTCTTCCCTTGGTTTAAAATGAAAGAGGGTAGATTTAAATTGGACAGAAGGAAATACTGGTGAGTGTGTGAGACACTGGAACTGGTTGTCAAGGGAAAACTTGGATACCCTATCCTTAGGAATATTCAGAGTCAATCTGGATGGGACTTGGAGAAACTTGGTCTAGTGGAGGGCACCCCTGCCAAAAGGGATTTGTGTGCCTGGGCAGCTCCATTCAGTCCCTGTCTCATCCCACGTCTGTCATTCTTTAAAATACAGGGTTGTTTTTAGGGCTGGGTGGGTTCTCTCCTTACTGCAGGTTTGGGGGTCTGTGATTATTGTAGTGTTGGGATCTCTGCAGTGCCAGGATCTCTGTGACTTGAAAATGTTTATTTCAGCCAGAGAAATGCAGCTGGACTCAGTTTAACCCTCTGATAAATCATTCACTGGTAACATCAAGTTAATGGAATCACAATTTTATCTTTTGAGAGCTTCGAGACAGAGGGTGATCTGTGGTTTAAAAACCAAGTTATAGTTTCACACAAGAATCACTATATTGTGATATTATGGATCTAGAGGAACACAAATAAAATTGTTTAGCAAAATAATTCTGCCTTTTTGTTTTCACTGCTTTTGTCTTTTTCCTTCTAACAAAACCCCTGGAAGTTTTTCACTTCAAGCTGGATTTGAAGGGAGGCACCCAAGGGATCATTTTTCAGGGAAGATCACAGTGACTCATATATGGAGCCTGGAATTTGGAGAGGTAAATGGCCAAGGTAAAGCTCAGAACTACTACAGAGAGAACATAATAACCTTTCTCTAAATATGGAGTTGTACCTCTGGAATTGTGAGGAAATCCTGGCCAAAGAGTAAAGAGAGTAAAACCAAGAGAGTAAAACCAAACCAGGGCAGGGGCATCAGCTTCTCTTCAGTCTCTCACCAGCTTTACACCTGTTAGTTCAGCAGCAATGGGAGGGCAAAGCCAACCCCAGGGATTTCACTGCAGACACCTTGGCCAAAGCCAACCCCAGGGATTTCACTGCAGACACCTTGGCCAAAGCCAGTCCCAGGGATTTCACTGCAGACATTCTGGCCAAAGCCAACCCCAGGGATTTCACTGCAGACACCTTGGCCAAAGCCAATCCCAGGGATTTCACTGCAGACACCTTGGCCAAAGCCAACCCCAGGGATTTCACTGCAGACACCTTGGCCAAAGCCAACCCCAGGGATTTCACTGCAGACACCTTGGCCAAAGCCAGTCCCAGGGATTTCACTGCAGACATTCTGGCCAAAGCCAATCCCAGGGATTTCACTGCAGACATTCTGGCCAAAGCCAATCCCAGGGATTTCACTGCAGACATTCTGGCCAAAGCCAACCCCAGGGATTTCACTGCACACATTCTGGCCAAAGCCAACCCCAGGGATTTCACTGCAGACACCTTGGCCAAAGCCAACCCCAGGGATTTCACTGCAGACACCTTGGCCAAAGCCAATCCCAGGGATTTCACTGCAGACACCTTGGCCAAAGCCAATCCCAGGGATTTCACTGCAGACATTCTGGCCAAAGCCAATCCCAGGGATTTCACTGCAGACATTCTGGCCAAAGCCAACCCCAGGGATTTCACTGCAGACATTCTGGCCAAAGCCAATCCCAGGGATTTCACTGCAGACACCTTGGCCAAAGCCAATCCCAGGGATTTCACTCCAGACATCTCCTCCGGGGGACTTTGCCACTGCATCCAGCAATCATTCATGGCAAGGGATGAGCTGGGAATAAAATCAGTGCAGCCTTTAAAGCATTTTTGCTTTCTTTGGGAAGAGCACAGGAGACCCTAAGGACACCTCCATACAGTCATGGAATATCCTGAGTGGGAAGAGACCCACCAGGATCCTGGAGCTCTGGCTTTTGGAGTTTTCTCCCTGCAGATACCCAGAAGATGAAAGTTTTAGCTGGAATGTTATGCCAAGAGGGAAGAAATCAGGGGAAAGAGAAGCTGTTTTTTGTCTCCCAGTCTCCATGGACACCCCCACGCTGTGTAGGGGGACACGTCCCCAGCTCACCAGGGAGGGGAGGAACAAATTCCTTCCCGTTATCTCTGTTTATTAAGCACTGTCCTATTTATCTTGCCTGACTTGTACAGGGACAATCCTCATCTGAGACAGCAATATTAATAACTTGCCACGTTTTTTTCATGTTGGTTTGCAATAGAAGGCAGGAACATCATCTTAATTAGTCCTAGAAAGAGAAGAAATGCAAATACAACAAGACTGAACTTTAGACCACTGGAAACTCTCATGTGTGATCTCTCACTGGCTTTCCAAACAGAAGCCAACAGTATAAACTGCTTTTGTAAAACCTATTTCCCTGCTTTATGATGTCTGGAAAAGCAGGGATACACATATCTTTCATAAAATCTTTTCCTTCACAATTTTGAGAGTCTATTTCTTAATTCAGAAATACAAAATTACAGGTACTAATCAGCATTATACAGCAGAGAAAATCCTATTCTATGCATTCTCTTATGGAGCAGTGTGAGTTTTCCAACTAAATCTCCTTCAAATTTGAAGTGTTTTTGAAAATACATATCTTCCTGGGGAAAAAAGCCCAAATGCTCAAAAATTTTCATTTGGAAAGAATATTTCCTTCACGTACCAGTAGTTTCTTGTAACTCTATAACTTGTTTTTGAGGAACAGATCCCATTTTCTGAAAATTGTGAAAAGAAAAAAGAAATGTAAAATAATAATTTTGGTGAAAAATTTCATAGGAATCATTTTCAGATTTTAAAATTTTGACTCTGGAGTGGTAACAATGACTATTTTTTTCAAAAGAAATATTGTTCTGCTAGTCTAGGTAGTTTAAAAAGAAACCTGAGTTTTCAACTTTAAAATTACATCAATTTTTCAATGCCTTCAATTTCTTTGCCCTCATTCACCTTTAATTTGGCTGAGATTTCTGAAGTCAGTGGCAATGCTTCAGTGTAAGACATTTATAGGATTTAGCTATATGGGAACACTAATGAAGTTCCCATTCTTTGCTCTTTTGTGAAATGGCTGCATTGAGTTGATGCTCAGCCCAAAAAAGCAAGTTTGAGTCCACTCTCAAAGAGCCTGGACTGTGACAAATGAAAAGAGCTTCTCATAATAGCGTCAGGTATGAAATAGAAAAGGTGAGGATTAAACAAAAAAGCTTTCAGACTACATCCCAATTCGGAAAAAAAAAAAAAAGTTCATGCACCTCCCAGTGCCACAGAAAGTTTTCAAAATAAAAAAAAAACCTGTTTGGGGCAAAACAGGAAAAAGCCTCCCAGTGATGTACTTGCCCTAAGAGCTGTGGAATTCTCCCCTGACCTGTGGGCACATTCCAGGATTGGCACAGGCACAGCAGGAAGGGAAGGAGTTGGGAATTGGTTGCTCTGAGGAAGGAGCTTTCACTCTGCTCTGTCCTCCTCCTACCCCACTACAGCTGACACTTACCCTTGGAGGCAATTAATATTGCTATTAGAAGTATTTCCAGGCTAATTATTTTCCTAGACAAATGTCAAGATTCCTGCCATACCCAACACAAAGCTTTTTTTTTGTTGTTTTTATCCTGAATTACATCTAGCAGTTTGCTAAAATGGCACTTTGGGGTTTGGGGGAAAGATTTTCAAAGGCACAAATGAGTTGTGACTGTTACTCTAAATGCCTCTTTTTTATTCCTTTTCTTTTTTTAAAATGCTTTTGAAAAATAACATTGTCTCTGCATACAATCAATTAGTTTTCACTCTGAGTTCAGTTAAATTAATCTGAACATCCACAGATGTATTATTAGACATGTTGTTCAAAATATCAATTTTTCATTAAGCAAGCAACAGACATATGAAATATTAAAAAATTAGATGCTTTTAATTATAAGAAAGTTAATCCTTCATTAAGGTTCTACTGATTTCTATTTCTTAATGAATAATAATTTTATGCTTTGTCAAGGAAAGGAAAGTTGACCTTACTACTTCCATAATGGCAAGCTCCTGAAGACATTCCTATTTCCATTTTCTCCCTTCTGTGCTTCAGAAAATCGTGTGGGTGATCTTTAAAGCTGAGAGCAGCCCCAAGGCAGTGCACAGCAATCCAACCAGCCTGGTGTGGATCCAGCAGAAACATGGCCTTGTTGTTCAGGACAGTGCCCTGATCCCCACACATAGGACCTTGAATGTCATCATAAGGGAAGATACTGATAATGAAGTAATAAAAAAATTAATAGATGGAGCTGATCCATCCATTTTCCCAGAATCTAGTCACTAGTTGCATGAAAGAACCAAAATTATGCTTTAGTTGTTTTTTCTTTCAGTCCACTGCTAATGGCTTGGTCTCTTGCTTTGTGTCCTCTTTGGGCATTCCTCTGTCCCAGATAAAAGCCATGGTAAAGCAAAACTAACTCAAGCAAACAATCCTCACAGGTCTAGGATGACCTAAGACATGCCTGTAATTGCTGGATTTTTATGATGCCATGGTTTAAAAGTCACAGTAATTCACTGCTCCCTTTTGGACCCAGCTGCTCCTCCTCAGGCCACAGACATCCTGAACTGTGCTCCTACAGAAAATCCAGGGATGTGTTTGGTGTTACAAACCATCACAACCAGCCTGATCTCTCGTGACTCACTGACATGGCAGATGGTTTGTTTTTCTTCAGGAATCCATGGGAATTCTTGGGGAGGGATAGAAGTGTATGTATGGCTTCATGGGAAACCATTCCAGTGTGGCAAGCAGGGCACGGAACACAGGGATCTTTCACTGGAAAACTCAGCATAGAATGGGAAATGGCCTAAATTCACATGGGCCTTTCCTCTTGGTATCCTACAGGGAATGTGGGGTGATCCAGTCCCTGCTGTGTGAACCTGACCCAGCTGTAAAGAAGGAATAACCACATTTCTCCAGCTGCCATCACAGCTGTGAAACAAATGAACATCTTCTCCATGTCCTGCATCTCCTGCAGAGCTGAGTTTCTCCTGCTGTTGGTAATGTGCTTTGAAAGTTATTGACAACCTTGCTTCTCACAACCTTTATGTTGGATTAGTTAAACCCCTTTGGCTTGGCCACAAGAAGGTTGTAGCTCTGACCCAAGCATACTAAAATATTTCTGAGATGTAGTCTAGAGAGTGACCAAAATCACTGTTGAGTTTTTAAGAGTACTAAAGCTTAGGTTAACAGAATTTTCTTATCCCTATCTCCAGAATCCAGACCTACATCAGTACCAATTACAGCCAGTATTTACTTGAAGCTCCTCTGGAAGTGCAATTTGTCATCCTTCAGCAATTTTATCTTCTGGCTCACGTGCAGAAGCAGCTTCTGCAAGTTGGGAAAGTAAAGCTGTTGGCTTGGGAAGGTGCAACATGAGACACATCTGAATAGAACATGAGAAACAGCTCAGTCTGTGCACTTGGAAATGATTGATAATTGTTTGGTTTAGCTGTACTGGGATCCTGAAAAACAGACTTTTCAGAAGTCTACTCTTAATCTAATGATACTGCTATGATGAATGTACCCTCAGTACATTTCTGTGGAGAAAGAATAATCCTCAGTTGTGGGTAGAACTGCCCTGTTTTCCTCTAATTGAGTAAGACAAACAATCCCATGAGCTATGATGTCAACAGAGCTCTTTGTAATAAAAAAAAGGTTTGGAGTGCTTAGAATCAAAAAAGTAGGACACTGTTAATTTAATTGCTGGGAGATAAGTTTGATCAAAGCTGAGGAATGTAGACTGCATCCTCAAATATAAGTAGCTTCATTTAGAAAATGGACTTAATAACAAGCACATTCATTCATTGTTGGAGACTTGTGATTATTAATATTTGATCTAAAGAATGCCTTATATTTAAGGCTCTTCCATTATTTACATTTATTATCCAGTTCTCTCCTGCCATTTCTTTCTGGCTTCATTATTGCTAAGAAATATGTAACCAAGATAATCACATTATCTCCCATCAGTGCTGCAATCTGCTTAACTGGAAAAGCCAAACACAATATTGCAGTGCTGCTGCTGACAGGAGATTTAGCTAGAGCTGATTGTCCTCAGAGCAACTCACTCTCCTGACTTCCAAAGAAAGTCTGCTAAAACCTGAGAAGTTTGCTCTGCTCCAGAGGGCTGGAATGGAACTTGTGTTCCCAGCCCCAAAGAGTCAGGGGTAGCATGAGGAAGCTAAAGTGCATTTCTGACGGATGAATCCACGTCTGGTGGTGATGGAATCATGGAATTATGTTTGGAGGAGACCTCTGAGATCATCAAGACCAGCTGGTCATGTGGCACCACCACCAGGATCACCACCAGACCATGTCCCCAAGTATCACATCCACATCCTCTGGACATTTCCAGGGACAGGGACTCCACCACCGCTGCCCTCAGCAGCCTGTGCCATGAAAGATTTTGTCCTGATGGGCAACCTAAACCTCCTCTGGAGCAACCAGAGGTCATTTTCTGCTGTCCCTTGTTCCCTGGGAGCAGAGCCTGGCCTGGCTCCAGCCTCCTGTCAGGGACTTGTGGAATGCACCCCAGAACCATCTGCACACAAGGTCACACAAGGGGATGACCCTGAAAATGGCCAGTCCCTCTTACCGTGCATCATATTGTGCTCATGGTTTATTCTGGTTTGTGGCTTTGGGATTTTTTAACGTTCATTTTTATTTTGAATTATTTTTATTGTGCAAAGAAGCATCACAACTTAGGAGCCCCATCCGGTGGGGTTTATAAGTTCAGCATTTTTAAAGCAGTAAGTATATTTGGAAATGTTTGATGTCCTGCTTGGATACTTCAGCCTCATTCAAATCCTACCTAACATAATTATTGGAGAAAATATTTCTATAAGGGTGGCATTTCACAGCAACTTTATTGCCTTATGACTTGGGGTCGAAAGGTAATTATTTTCCTTTCTTTTTAATTATTTTAATTATTTTAAATTTATTATTTTCCTTTTCTTTTTTAAAGGTACTCATGTTTTGGATACTGCCTGGAACAATCAGAAAAATCTCACACTACAGGCAGAAAAATTCAGTCTAATATGAAACAGCTCCTTTTTCCCCTAAGAATGTGCACACTGGGTAGGATACTCGAGTTGTGCTGAACAAACTTCCTGACCTTAAAGAGAAGACTGCCTGTACCTCAGGGCCACCACAGCAATGAGAGGTGACATTTGGTTTGATGGGCTCCAGAAATTCCTCTGCTCAGTTTGTGCTGCAGAGCCCTGGAGCCATTTTTCCCCTCAGCTCTGCAATACTTCATCTTTGTGGCAGCTTCTGAAGAACACCAAGTGGGGAAGGTGGGTTCAGAAGAGGTTTGGCAAAGACAAATCCATCTGTTGTAGATTTTGGAACACTCTTGGCTTTTGCAGTAATGTCCTTTTTAATGTATTTTGCAGGAGGAAGAGGAGTCCCCGAAATTCCAGTCATCTAATGAGAGAACAAAGTAATCCATTACACCTTCAAAAAACATTTTTTGAGGAATGTTAGATATATAGCCAAATCCATTCAACTTCATCGCCAGCAAGTTTTGGTGGTGTTTATGAGTGTTTTAAATAACTGTAGCCAAATGAGCAGGTTTAAATTGGGATTTAGTTTATAACTTAAAGTTTCAGTCAACATCAAGCCCTGAGGAGGGTTCTCTCATGTCTCTACTTATGTTACTCAGGACATGAATTCCACAAGCCAGAGAAAGAAACAGTCTCCTCTGAGAAACAAATATCCACCCAGGAGGAAATAAAACTGCAGAAATCCTGGCTGTTTCTTACTCATGAGATTTAAATATCATTTTTGTGTTGTCACAGATTAATGACAGAAAAGTTTAAATATTGCTGTTAACCTGCCCTAGATCAATGCTGCAGATTGTCTCCAAGGAGGCACTCAGAGCTTTGTAAGAAATTAAAAAGACAAAAGAACAAATTTGACTTTTCCCTCATGTGTACCTGAAAAGATAGAATCATTTTTTAAAAAACCCCAATGACAAGAAAAGCTAAAACCAAAAACCAAACAACAACAACAAAAAAAAAACAACAAAAAACCCCCAAAACAACAACAACAACAACAAAACAACCAAAAAAAACCCCCAAAAAAAACCAAACCACCAAAAACCCCTGAATTTTTTGTAGTTGTCCTTATTCTTAGAACTAAGAAGTTCTGAAGACTTTCTGAAGCTTATCCTGCTGTTGGAATGTTTATGGAGAGCACAGGATTCCTTCTAACAGTCATCCCATTTTCATGTGGCATTAGGAAAAGCTGCATGACTATGAAACATTCAAAAATGAAAACATTTGGGTTTTTTTGTGGGATGCATAGTCACCTACACAATATGATGACATTCACTTTGGTTTCATCAGATGTTCAAGGAAAAAAAAAACCTCACAAAAGTCTTTGAACTCTTATTTTTGTGGTGCTGTCATACTTTTTTCCCCACACAGAGTGCTATTGCTCAATGGAGAGGAAAAAAAGGACATAAAAAGTCTGTCTTGGCTGTTGTCAGGGAGTCATCCCACCCTAACTGCAAAAATCTGACACTAAAATAGCTTTAATAATTTGTGAAAATCCTATGTGTAAGGATTTGGCCTCGTTTCTGACTCATGGAAGCATTTCCCTTATTACAGGAAATTATTCCCTCATTATAGGAAATTCCCTTATTACAGGAAATTATTGCTGTGCAATGGTCATGCATTATGTTCCTGTTTTAGTCACAGTCCTTAAATCACCCTGGGCTTCTTCAATTCTCCTCTTGTGTCCTTTTCCTTGTCCACCCATAACCTCAACACTGTTTTCATTGACAGTTTTGAATAAATGATTTGTCTCTGATAAAACTGCAAAGGATAAGAATGAGACAAGTGGAAATTTTGGGGAGCAACACAGCCCCCAGATATTTTCTTCCCTCCAATTAAAGGTCTGTACTGGACTTACATGACAAGGTTGAGTGTTAAATTTTTTGGTTGTTTCTCTCTATGCTATTCTGTTATTAATTAGCAATAAATTAAATTATTATTCTCCAGTTTGAACTGTTTTGCCTGTATGGTAATTGATGAATGATCTCCCTGCCTTTATCTAGACTGCCAAGTTTTTTTGTTTTATTTTCTCCCTCATCTTGCTGAGAAGGAAGAGTAGACAGAGGCGTGGAGAACACCTGGTAAATCCACCTCAGGTTATATTAACAAGTCAACTTTTATTGCTTAAAAAATTGCAAACCAAAAACCTTCAGCAGCTAAAATAAGAGTCCATTTAGTTGAAAAGGTACAAGGCTCTTTGTGTTTAGTATCCTACCATGCAGAATATAACTCCTAAATTCCAAAATCAAAATATTGGCATATTTAAAACCGTAATCAAGATTACTAAACCTGAGCAAATAAACAAACCAAACTACTGGAATTGTAATATCTGTGAAGGAATTGATACCTTTGGCCATAAAGGTAGCACAGGCTTTATACACCCATTATTTTAATTATTGATGAAATAATTTCTGGAGATAAATCAAAATTACAATCCATTTCTAAGTAATATCCTTTATTCCCAAAAATCTATAAAATGCTGGGGGTGTTATGTGAAAAGAAAGGTTAACTTCAAGAGAAATGTCCAGTGGAAATTTTATATATTTTGGTGTAAAATAATGCCTTTAGATTGGCGCTTGCAAAGTGAATGTGATGAGTGGCACGACTGAAAATGAAAGATTTTTGAGGTGTGTAATTCTATGCAATTTTGCACATTTATCCCCTGAAATGTGAATTCCAAGTCTGGGGCAACATGGAATATCTCAGGGGGAGTTATCCAGGAGTTCCTCAGTTCCTTACAACAAGCACAGCTTTGGTTTCCTACTTGGAACAGATTCCTGGGCTAAATTGTCTCTTTTGATTTTTGTTTTTTAAATTTAAATTATTTTAAACTAGATGGACCTCATTGGCTTTATTGCTGTCCATCCTCTCAGGGAAATAGGGAGTGAAATAGGGAGTTTTTCAAAGCAGAAGGAACACAACATTTTAAAAAGATGGGTGAGAATGCCAGCCCATTTCTTTTCTTGATAAGCCAAGCTTTTCCATCTGGCCCAGGTAATTTCCAAGCTGGGGGAGCTATTTGTCACAAATTAGGGATGTTGATCTCTGGGATTGCTCTGAAGACCTCTGATCCTAAAATTTTGCGCAGGGGCAGAACTTGGGACTCAATGATTCTCATGAATATCAACTCTGGATATCCTGTGACCTCCAACACAACGTCAAAAATCATCTGCAAGCCCCAGAACTGGAGAAATAATTTATTTTCACTGGAGATATTTTTTCTCAAAGGGTTTTTAAGTTCCTTGAGCCCTCCTGGCTGTCAATAAGGAGATAAATAATGAGTCAGAGCAGAACCACAGCTCACACCCTGCTCTGCCCTCCTGTCAAACCCTGACTGCTGCTGGGTAAATTGCAGGAAAATAGAGTCCAGTTCCTGCTTTTAGGAGTTCCTAAACAGAGTCATTTGGGTATTTTTATATATATTTATATACACACTTTAAGGAAAACCAATATCTTCACATTATCTTTTCAACCTTACTTAATTTCTCACAATATCTTGGAAGAACATGGTATCTGCTTTGTTACTTAGGACTCAGCTTAAAAATAGTCCCATTTATATAGATTTTTTCCAGACTCTTTTTCACATATTTAAAACTTTTTTTTTTTCTAGACAGATCATATATTTTAAAAGCAAAAAAAAATCCCCAACAAAAGCAAACTCCACTGCAGGGAGATTTTGTGTCAGGAAGTGAAATAACCTCAGTGAGAGCAGAGTTCCCTAAATTTCAATGTGTAAGTGTAACATTATGCTGCATAAGTGGACTGGAATAGATAAACATAAATTCTAAAGCTGGCTGCACCAGCCTTGAAAAGCTGTAATTAAGGTAAAGAAAGTCCAGGGAATGATCTCTAAGGAAATAAAAATAATGAATGAAAGAAGAAACCATTTCTCTGCAGTACATTATTCCACAATAATTAACATTTTTTATCGCTGCATATATATATCTCCAATTAGCTATCTGAAAACTGAGGTCTGAGTTAATTGATTCTGTTATACTTGTGTAAATCTCAGATAATTCCATGTGCTTCAGCAAAGCTGCTCTGGTGAAGCTGATGGCAGGATCTGGTCAGCCATATGGGCTGCTTTGATCATCCTAAACTGCTCATTTAGCAATGTACAGGAACTAATACAGATTAATACCAGTATTTAGCTGCAAAATAAGAAAAATCAAATATTTCCTACCTTTCTGCATGTAAAAATATCATCTAAGTACTATTATATATTATAATATAATAAGTATAATAAATATAATAAATATAATATAATAAATATAATATATAATGATATAATATAATATAATATATAATGTAATATAATATAATGTAATATAATATAATATGATATAATGTAATATAATATAATATAATATAATGTAATATAATATAATATAATATAATATAATATAATATAATATAATATAATATAATATAATATAATATTATATTATATTATATTATATTATATTATATTATATTATATTATATTATATTGGAACATAATAATGAAGTGAAAGGATAAATTTGATTTGGAAGTTTGTCCTTAAACCAGCACAGTTTTCTAGCAAATCTGAACTTTTCTTTTGTTTTACATAAGGTTTTGCAATTCCAATGTATGTTCTAGCTAGCAAAGACTGAGAGGAATACAGAAGATGATGGCATAACATAGGAATTCTACATCTGTAAAATATTTTTATATTTTAATATATTTTAGAAATTTTATATATTTTACATATTTATGCATATTATATATATATTTATATATTTTATTTGTATATATATACACACACATACATATTGGCAGTGGTATTACCAGCAAAATATTATTATTACCACGAAATATTACTGAATATGCATTCTTAACTTCCTTGTCTTCAGCTGATTCCAAATATTAAATTCATTGAAAATCAGTATTTTGCTCTATTTCTCCTGAGAATGTACATTTTTTTATGATTTGGAAGGGAATGCTGCTTTGATTTGATTTTTCTCACCTTTCAGAATCTTTACACACATTTTTGTACAAAGCGTAGAACTGTTAATTTGGAAAAATCTGCTGGTGTTTGTGTTTTTCTTCTTAGGTTCTGGACTACTTTGGGAGAGCTTGACAATGTGTAGTTTTCAAAGTAGCTAAGCCATGTTTCTCTGTGATAAAATACCTTCTGATGAATAGGTTGAAGGCTTTACCTCTTCAAATATTCGTCTATCTAATTAGCTAGAAAAAGAAAACCAATGTGAAAACACTAAAAAAATGACATAAAAATCCATAAAATTTCAGTGCACCCCAGTTCCTCTGCTGCCTTTCCCTTTGGCAGAAATATATCTGAGGTTCCCACAATGAGCCAGAGTGTTTGAAGCTGTTGGGCTCAAAGGGGCTTAAACTCCAGCCTAACAATTCTAGAGGCAGCTTGAGCTTCTTAAAGAGCTCAGATAAAATTAAAGAGCAGAAAAATTTAAACATTCTGGTGACAACAAGTGGGCTGGAAGGGTGAGGGGTTCAGCTTCCCTTTATTATGGATTTGGGACTGAGATGAGAGCTGAGGGACAGGAGAGGAGCAAACTCTGGGGCTTTAGGAAATGGAAACTGGAGTCTTGTTTTTCTTGTTTTCCTTCCCACTTTTCTTTCTTATGTTACTTCTGTGGGGCTTTCCTGTGAAAACCCCACCTTTTGGAACCTAACCAGCAGCAGAATTGATTTAGGATTAATTTAAAACACTGGGATTTTACCATAAATGTAATTTTGAAGCCAGATTTAGTAATAATCATGTGTAATTATAAAGCTGTTCTTCAACATCTTGTTAGACACGGCTTCTTCATGAAATGCATTCTTGCTAAGACTGAGCCAGTTGCCACAAGGCCTTTCTAATTGAGTATTATTTCCATTTTAAAGTGAAAAACACAGTTGCTCGTGTTTATTTCAGGCAAAGATATTACAGATGTCAAAAAATACAGAGCTGTCAGGCTAAAAATCTGCATGAGATTTTTGTTTCTAATGACAGCTTGCATACGGTATTAAAACAGATTAAAAAAAAATCTGCTGAAGGTTGTTTGGTAAAGAAACTGAACAACAACAAATAAAAAACAGAAGCTAATGGTGTTTCCCTCCTATGGATAGCTGGCATGCTACAGAGTATTCCAGCTGGCAGGAAGCCACACATTTATGGACTCTTGATGTAATTTGGTTCTGCCCATAAATAAGAGGGGTTGATTTGTTACTTTAAAACTGCTCAAGCAACAGAAAGCTCCAAAAATCAAAACCCGCCTCGGCTGTGCTCCTGACATTCTTCCTGCAGTAAGCAGGAGAGGCCATTTGATGGGCTGATTTCTTTGGAGCCAATACCTGCCTTGGATATTGATTTTCTTACCCAGGAGTGGGCTTGCAGAAGGTGGGAACTCTGCAGTGTGGAGCTCCTGAAGGTGGAGGCACACAATCCACACAGCATCATTTGAATTCCTAATGGAAAACAACCTCAAAAACTGGTTCTGGTTCTGGTAAGAGCTCTAAAAATGGCTCTAAAGCCCAGATTAAGCTGTCAGAGGTCAGTGCTGTCAGGGAGCTCTCACCTCTGAGCCCAGCAGACACCAAACCTTTCCACAATTGCTTGCAGCTGGAAGTGAATGGGTGTTAAAGAGCACAGAGGTCACTTCTCCAAGAGGTCAAAGGAGAGGTCCAGCATTAACCAAGGGGGTCAACATGTTTTTCTCCTATTTTCTAACTGTTCAAAAACTGTTTTATTTAGCAGTTTTAACTTGTGATATCCAAACCTTTCCAGTTCTTCAACTCAGGCATTTAAGGGCAAGCCCAGGTACAAAGATGCCTCAGACCAGAACTCTCATGTGGCTTAGATAAAATGCCCAATACATTCATGCCACACCAAAACATAATATTTTTCTATTTAGTATTAGAAGAAGGTAAAAAAGGGGTTATCTGGCTTCCTCTGAAGGAGCCAGAAGATTTTCACTGTTTTCCTCCATGAAGAAATGATATTTTGACTGCCACAGTGCATTAAAGGTTTCCAGTCCTGTTAATTTGTAACCAGGTGCTTCAGGTAAATCTGGGATTCCCAACATGCTCCTCAATTAATTACATGTTTGCTGAACATACAGCTGGTATCTTTGTTCCCTTTGTAACACTTTGTTGTACTTGGTCTTTCAATGAGAAAACTTCATGAATTATCCACAATTTTGATTTAGCCTGTAGGAAAAAAAAAATAAAGGCCTACAAAACACCAAGGGAAAAACTCAAACAAAACCACCCTCAGAACTCCCAAGCAAACAAATGAAAAAAGAGCCCCACCAAACTGCACCTCTCCTTATTCCACAGTAATTCAAATATTGATCTGCCAAAGTACAGAATGTATTTGCTGAATGACAAATACATTCATAAAAAGCAGAGATGCACAATTTCTAGGCCAACACTATATATATATATATATTTAATATGTACTAAATCAGCATTTTTTCCAGCAACAATCAGACATGAACTGAGCATCCTACCTAAGTCAGGTGCTGTTTGTGATCTTTAGTGAAGAAGAAATGTTTAGTGGATATGAGATCCTCCCTAATCCAAGGTGATATCTGGGATCTCAGCCCTTGGAGGTTTTGTTAACTCCTGAGGCCCAGGTCTGAGCAGGTTGGACCCTCCTGGTGTCACTGCAAACCCTATTTATTCTAGAACTATGTAATTATATTTTAGAAATTAGAACACTACTTGTGAGGAATTCTAGGGTTTTTTCCAAGTTGTTACAACTGGTATTAATGGTCTTTGATAAAGTCAGCCAACTCTACTGATATCAGTGATAGAAACCATGAACTGATTTTCACCAGCTTCATTTATAATACAAAAATCTCTTTTCACATTACAGAGTTTTGTTTATGCATTTTATTTATGCACTTTATGTGACAATAGTCACCATGGCAGTCAGAATGATGCAACGTGGCAACCTCCCTCCATAGATTAACAGAAATGCCTAAAAACCTCTTTCCTGTAGGTTTTTTTCCAGCTCATAAAAAATGCCTGATTCCTTTACAGTGCAAAGAACAATTTACTACCAATTAGAGAAATACCAGATCACCATTATTCCCTCCTGTCAGTTAGAGGAGCTGTGTTATGTCATGTTCAGCTATAAACCCTAAATGTACCTTTTTTCCTCCAGCTCCCATTTTACTTGGAGCCACAGCGCTGCTGCTGTGAAGGCAAGAACAAGAGACCATTTCATACCAGCTTATTTCATTTATTTTGTTATTCCCCTCATTGGGTTATGCAAAAATGAAGAGCAAATATTACTGAATGTGTGAACCATAAAGAAGAAATTGCACCCACCCTACCCACTTGAAATAACACCTTGATCTTTATCATAACTGCAATTTTTATGATTGCTAGAAAGCAGCATGTCAGGAATAGCTCCTGCAATATTCCAGAGCTGTCCTGAGTGTGAGGAAGCTCATGTCACACATATTGTGCATGTCACCCAAATTTTTGAATAATACATGTTTCTCTCTGGTTATAGATGTGTCCAAACACCTGTCCCTTGAAAGTTTCTCTTAGTTCTTAATTCATTTCTTCTTGCTGCATTTATTCATCTTTCTAGTCTGCTTGGTGATTGTGGTGGTGTTTGAGGGTCCCCAGGATGAGGGAAGAGATGAGAATCCTGACTCCATGTTTCAGAAGGCTGATTTATTATTTTATAATATAGATTATGTTAAAAGAAAATGATACATTAAAACTGTACTAAAGAAAGAGAAAGGAGACGTCAGAAGGCAAGCAAAGAAAGGAATGAATAACAAAATCTTGTGACTGACCAGAGAGTCCTGACTGGACTGGACCTGTTAATTAAAACAACCACATGAGACCAATCAAAGATGCACCTGTTGGTAGAGCATCTCCAGACCACATTCCTCAGCCATCAGATAATCATTGCTTACATTTCATTGCTGCGGCCTCTCAGCTTTTCAGGAGAAAAAATCCTGGCAAAAGGATTTTTCATAAAACATGTCTGTGACAGGTGAGCATCCAACCCCATGTTCACCCACAGCTTTGTCCTCATTTCCACATCCCCCAAACCTTTCCTCTCAATGGGAATGTAACATCCTGTTTGAGTTGCACAGGGCTATTCCTACAGGAAATTTTTGTCACTGATAATAAAAAATGGGATGGAAAAATGGCCTCC